>NC_051408.1:7334742-7335440 GCF_015228065.2 Penaeus monodon | reverse complement strand
GAGTAGCAACGCACCATTAACCCATTGAAGTCTGGCCAAGATAGGGGAGCCATAGACCGCGTATCGGATGAAGCTGAATTATTCACCTGTTAATTATCCTTCAGCTGAATGATTCACCTCTTAATTATCCTTCAGCTGAATGATTCACCTGTTCATTATCCTTCAGCTGAATGATTCACCTGTTCATTATCCTTCAGCTGAATGATTCACCTGTTCATTATCCTTCAGCTGAATGATTCACCTGTTCATTATCCTTCAGCTGAATGATTCACCTGTTCATTATCCTTCAGCTGAATGATTCACCTTTAATTATCCTTCAGCTGAATGATTCACCTGTTCATTATCCTTCAGCTGAATGATTCACCTGTTCATTATCCTTCAGCTGAATGATTCACCTGTTCATTATCCTTCAGCTGAATGATTCACCTCTTAATTATCCTTCAGCTGAATGATTCACCTGTTCATTATCCTTCAGCTGAATGATTCACCTGTTCATTATCCTTCAGCTGAATGATTCACCTGTTCATTATCCTTCAGCTGAATGATTCACCTGTTCATTATCCTTCAGCTGAATGATTCACCTGTTAATTATCCTTCAAACGATGGGTGTCTTCAGGTAAGTTCCGGTGATCATGAGTTGCGACATATGACCTTTATTTTCCCTGTTTTTCATGGTTTTTAAAGCTGGATGGAAATGT
>NC_051408.1:7333954-7334066 GCF_015228065.2 Penaeus monodon | reverse complement strand
CAGCCTTCATGACTCAGAGAACGTTAAGTTACCTTCCTAAAAGAAAAAAAAAAGCCTTTTGACTTCTTTAAAAATATCTTTTGCTTACAAGATCGCACGTCACTTGGCATGG
>NC_051408.1:7333263-7333913 GCF_015228065.2 Penaeus monodon | reverse complement strand
GATTATCTTATTAGGTGTATTACAGTTGACTTGAGTTCGGCTTTCAATTAAGAGGAACTTGAGTTGGCTTCAGTTGAGCTTGAGTTATGGTTGAATTGGACTTGAGTTGGATTACAGATCAGAATTAGACCTGAGCTTGATATCGCCTTGAGCTGGATCAGAGTCCCGTTTGAGTTGTATTACAAGTCAGAGATCGGGGCTTGCGTTGTATTACAGTTGACTTGGGTTCGGGTCTAAGTTAAAAATTGAGTTTCCACATTTACTATAGTCTTCTCCTATAGTCTTCGTCGGTTTGAGTCCGGTTTCGTTGGGACTTGAGCTGACCTGAGATGGCTTGCCCGCCCTTCCTGCCTCGAGGGGGACGCCAGCAGGACTCCTCCCGCCGTCCGTCACAGCAGACGTCGGGAGAGGAGCGACCCGGGGCCAAAATAGCCGAGCGCCACGGAGAGTGCCACGGGAGGCGCCCCGAAGTAGAGCCACGGGTATGAGGGTGTCCGTCAGTTTAACTTTGGCACCCCGGCGGTTTATAAATAACCAGGGCCGTCCCAGCGCGGCCCCATCCCTACTTGGCACTGCGACGCGGTGGGGCCAGGGGCACTGGGGGCCTCGCCGCCTCTCCTGGTCTAGGGCACGAGGCGCTCCCGGCGTGG
>NC_051408.1:7330910-7331551 GCF_015228065.2 Penaeus monodon | reverse complement strand
GCCAGTCCAACTATTACTAGATACCATTACTGCTTCTGCCTTTACTCGTTGTATCATTCCTACTGCAAGTGTTACATTACGCATACAATATCTGTCCACAAGCAACCACCCCTGCACCATGTCACTATATCCACTTCAAATAACACCGGAGTCTCCCCTTTTCCAACACCATCATCGCCATTCCACCACTCTTACCAACAGGCCTTACAACTACACGCAGCGATACCATCAATACCAGCTAGTGCCACGTAGTGCCAGTGGCCGCGCCGCTAGTGGTACCACCTTCACATTCTCACTTCTGCCAAGAATCCTGTCTTTGCGCCGAACAAGAGCACAAATATTACTTGAGTGTTAAGTATCGAGGTTGTACTTGGAGCTAGCATTCAAATCAGAACTGGACGGTTATAATAAAGTCTGTATATGAATGAATAAATATATATATATTTCCTATTTTGTATTAATTTTGCATTGCATATCTGCATATTCATTTATCTGCTTATCTATTCACAGGGATCTAAATCGTTAGTCTCCTGAATAGTTTAAATAACATGAGTTTTAAAACATAACATTTACAGCCTACTTAAACATTTTCACCGGCCACATACTTCTCTCTCTGATATTCGATCCTCAGTTCCAGTTCG
>NC_051408.1:7330367-7330518 GCF_015228065.2 Penaeus monodon | reverse complement strand
CGTAGATTTGCCCCTACTACACAAGGCTCGTCCACTTTCCATCCCCGTCTGAAGTTCGATGCTTCAGTGAGGGATATCATATCTCCTTCTACTTCTTTTTGCACCTTATCTTCTTCTCGAGGTTGGTCTGTAGTTCGAAGCTTCAGTATGA
>NC_051408.1:7329928-7330196 GCF_015228065.2 Penaeus monodon | reverse complement strand
AATCACTAAGTGTTTATTTTTTTCTTCTATTCCTCTTCCGCCCGGGGTTCGTCTGTCGTTCGAGGCTTCATTCTTCACGCGTGAGGAGACATTAATGTTGGCAAGAGTCTCAAGTGGTTCTTTGGGTTCAGAGACGCTTCATGAATCTCTCACTCGAGCTCGTGCTTTGCTCTATAGGGGTTTGATTTGTCGCCCGTGGTAACTTTCTGTTCCAGTCGTTTTGGTTTATCAGATCTATTTACGTCCTTCTCTTTGCTCTCCATCCTTT
>NC_051408.1:7328500-7329430 GCF_015228065.2 Penaeus monodon | reverse complement strand
AACAAGTCTGAATTTCTGATTATGTCCTTGCAGTTGAAAGTGTGTCAGGATGTGATTGCGGTTGATATATATAGTTTTTTATTTGGAGTTTTAAGGACAAGCTAATTCCACAGAAGGAAGTCACTGCCAAAAGGCGTGTGTGTTGGAGCCAAAAATACGGACAGGGACGAGACCGTCTGGATCAAAGGATTTTAGTCATTCGAGATAACAGTCAGAAGGTCGTCTTTCCTTCGTCCAGCGTTCTGTCGTAATAGAGCTATCACTAATAACTTTTTCATTTAGATTTGTCGATATGATTTTGGCAGTGTCTGAATGAAACGGACAGCGATTAATTGTATCATCACCTTTCTCCTAGATATTAAAATACGATGAAGGTAACTGGATCTTCGTGTTAGCATTCTCTAGTTTATTTTCATTGTACAGTACTTACTTTGCCACATTAAGAGACATAAAGAAATTGAGTTGCAGTATTATATTTCGTACTATAACGTTCCCATATCTTTTGTATCTCTATGGTGAGTTTCAGTATACCCACCTAGCAAAACTTCAAATCTCGATCTCCCTTCTTCATACCCCTTTATCTCCTTATCTCCTTGTCTCCTTATGGTCACTTTATAGCATTATCCTAGACCTCCACCTTCCGAAATATTCCCGCGCCCAAAGAAACTATGCACGCTATTTCGTGATCATAACACCCACTACCCTGTCTTTTCGAACCACCGCTCATCTACCCCACCAGCCGTCTACTACCCCATGGCTCTGCAAGATCAGTCGCACCTAACAACGGGGCAAGGGGGGGGGGTTTTTCCCCCCCTTTTTTAAAAGTTTTTGCAAGCGAATATGTCACACCTTTCGGGGGGTTTGGGGGGGGTTCCCTTTTTTCAGGTTTTTTGGGGAAGGGGGGGAAAACAAAGTAGTTTGGGGGATTTG
>NC_051408.1:7327910-7328400 GCF_015228065.2 Penaeus monodon | reverse complement strand
AACTATGCTGTCTAAACAATCACGTGATGAATGTCGCAGAAAACGACACACTGGGGACGTACGTTTCATTTCAAACCGCAGAAATAAGATTTCAGCTAGAATGTATAAATATTCAGCGGCGACTGCGAGAAAACCTCAGTGTATTAACCAAGAGTAAATTCTGTGAGTTGTGACCACCACTTGATAGAGCAAGTCAACAGGACGTAGCAGAAGATTTACAGAGATTTGTGAAGATGGTGGAATAGAGGAGTGACCTCACATGAATGTTTATGGTGTATTAGAATCAGTTCCGTAAGACCTTAAGTTCCCCAAGACACAAAATAGCTCAAAAACTGATGTATGTATACTGGAGTAAATAAAACATAACGGTCTGTAGTGACACTTTGTTATAAATGATATGCCATCAACTAGGAAGTACCTATTATATCCTCATAGTCGCAATTACTTTATACAAATACGTACGCGTTCCCCAGACTATAAATAATGTACA
>NC_051408.1:7326581-7326964 GCF_015228065.2 Penaeus monodon | reverse complement strand
GCCCTTACCAGAAAATGCGATACAGTCTATGCCTTCCAAGATACAGGCCATACGAAAGAGGACATGGCTATTTTCGTAAATAAGCTTCAAAAGGACATGTATGATTTCACTTCCTTGCATTTCTTTTTCTTTTGTGTGTGTGATTACTTTGTCTTAAAGTAACTTCATTGTTAAAGGAATTCTTAGTACGCTTTCTTTTGTTTCCAATTCTAAATGATGATAAGTTCATCTTAAAATTATCGTAATACTCTCGGAAATTGGCCTTCATAATGTTACTCTTGGAACAACCGTCTAATCGCCAAGTGCTCTATTGCTACATACCCATTATTCAATTATTCTTAGATTACCTTACAATATAAGCTTACTAAATTCTGATATTCGTG
>NC_051408.1:7324133-7324394 GCF_015228065.2 Penaeus monodon | reverse complement strand
GGCGAGTGCGCAGCCGTACAATGCGCACGTGTCATATCTGTATAAATAAATTGTCAATTACGTACAATCCTGGATTATAATTGGATATACTTCTAATACAAGACTAGTTTTCAACGTGAAGATTATTCAAGAACGTTATTTGGGATAATATTTTCTAGGAAACAAGATGGCAGTAACTGTTTCTGCCGAAATGTTATATGACATACAAAACAATTGATTCACAAAAAGTGTTTTTAGCTGCTCTATGAAAGAGTTTACTCA
>NC_051408.1:7312968-7313263 GCF_015228065.2 Penaeus monodon | reverse complement strand
CATAACTGACGTAACTTTGGTTTGCTTGGAGAAACTCTCTTCATAGAGCAGCTAAAAACACTTTTTTTGAATCAACTGTTTTGTATGTCATATAACATTTCGCAGAAACAGTTACTGCCATCTTGCTTTCCTAGAAAATATTATCCCAAATAACGTTCTTGAATAATCTTCACGTTGAAAAAAAATAGTCTTGTATATAGAAGTATATCAATTATAATCCAGGATTTACGTATTGAAAATTTTATTATACAGGATAAATTGACACGTGGAGCAGTGTAGGCTGGCACTTCCCGCC
>NC_051408.1:7310321-7310758 GCF_015228065.2 Penaeus monodon | reverse complement strand
AACACGAATATCAGGAATTTAGTAAGTGATATTGTAAAGGTAATCAAGAATAATTTTGAATATTGGTATGTAGCAATAAGCACTTGCGATTAGACGGTTGTTCCAAGAGTACCATTATGAAGAGACAATTTCCGGAGAGTATTACGATAAATTTTAAGATGAACTATCATTCATTTAGAATTGAAACAAAAGAAAGCGTACTAAAGAATTCCTTTAACAATGAAGTTACTTTAGACAAAAGTATCACACACACAAAAGAAAAAGAAAATGCAAGGAAGTGAATCTACATGTCACTTTTGAAGCTTATTTACGAAAATAGCCATTGTCATCTTTCGTTATGGCTTGTATCTGGAAGGATAGACTGTATCGCATTTTCTGGTAAGGGCAACTGTTTACATTTAACCATGCAGATGCAAATAACCCCCACTTTTTTTTAC
>NC_051408.1:7308214-7309163 GCF_015228065.2 Penaeus monodon | reverse complement strand
GTAACATTAGTTTATAGTCTGGGGAAACGCGTAAGTATTGTTTAAAAGTTTTAATTGCGACTATGAGGGATATAATAGGTTATTCCTAGTGATGGAATATTCATTTATAACAAAGTGTACTACAGACCGTTATGTTCATTTACTCCAAGTATACATAACATCAGTTTTTTTGAGCAAATTTTGTGTCGTGGGGAACTTAGGTCTTACGGAACTGGAATTCTAATACACCATAAACATTCATGTGAGGTCACCCTCTATTACCCCATCTTCACAAATCTCTGTAAATCATTCTGCTACGTCCTGTTGACTTGCTCTATCAAAGTGTGGTCACAACCACAGAATTTCTCTTGGTTAATACACTGAGGTTTCTCGCAGTCGCCGCTGATATTATACATTCTAGCTGAAATCGTATTTATGCGGTTTTTTGAAATGAAAAACGTAACGTCCCCCAGTGTGTCGTTTTCTGCGACATTCAATACGTTGATTGTTTAGACAGCATAGTGCTCTTCTCTTACGAAATATCAGAGAGAAGATTTGTATTCCTGAAGGTGCTTTGATAAATCTAAACCCCCATACGGAAGTAATAAAATATTAAGGAGCTAAAGGCTAACACAAAACATTGCTATGGATATATCAAATTACGTACGCAGTCATATCATACCCATGGCTATTGCCAAAGCAAATGAACCAAAACAAACAAAGTATCCCAAATACATTAATATTTGAAAACGTAATTAAATAAAAATCGCATCAATGTAACTATATTGCAGTACGACTGGTGGTGAACAGGCGCAGGTGTGATGAGGATAAACCTGACAATTATTTCCAAAACTGAGGAAAATGAAATTGGTATTAATGAAACCCGAAATAACTGCAGACTAATCACTATAATGTAACATCCAGAGTATCAGATACGTGTATTTCTGTATAAAATGGCATCTTCTCTCTC
>NC_051408.1:7306754-7307139 GCF_015228065.2 Penaeus monodon | reverse complement strand
CCCATCTGTCTGTCTGCCCCCGTCCCCCTTTTTCTGTTGCTGTATTTCCGTCTGCTCGTCTGACTTTAGACACACACGTGACTTGTTTAATGTTTCATGCGAGATCACAGCAATAAAAAAACAACTTATACAGCTGAAATACAGCATTGCTTCACAACGAATACGTCTATTTCCATAGTTCTGTGTTATGAAAATGAATCGTCGATGCTAAATTCCATCCAGCGGGAAATTCTTCGGACATTTTGCATGAAGAAAGGTACCTGAATATTTCATGATCACTAAATGCGGGCTTGTGCAACGCGGATTATTTTGTGAGTTATTAAAAATTATAGTAATTTTACAAAACTGTTTATTGACTCTCTTTCTTGTTGTTCAAATATCGTTA
>NC_051408.1:7306183-7306299 GCF_015228065.2 Penaeus monodon | reverse complement strand
GATCCCCCGAAATGTACCGATCCAACGCATGAGTAGATAGATAGATTCTCGCTCGCATGTACGATGCATCAGAGGGCCTCCGCGCTCACACGTAAGATTAGAATACACTGGAGCTT
>NC_051408.1:7298325-7299751 GCF_015228065.2 Penaeus monodon | reverse complement strand
ATATCACACATAAACTGTGCTGCGAGTTTTTCAGCCAGCGAACAGGGTCATTCTATAAATAGGGAGTCTTTTTAGCATCCATTCAGTGTCTCGTTGAGTTATTGTAATTACTGTAAAACTTTTATACTTTTTTCGGTTAACTTTGTAACTTTGGAATATGAAAAACCTTTGGTTAAAATACCTTTCCATTGATGCATTGGGCATATTATTTTTTTCTGTTCGTGTTTACTTTTTTTTTTCTCTTTTATACTTTTTTTTTTATTAATTGTCTCTGGTTAGAGCTTGTTAATGGATAAATATTTTAGTCCAGTATCCCTTTGGTCTGCAGTCCATCGCTTTTTTGTATTTGTATTTTAAACCTATGTTATTGTACATTTGTGCTGCTGCGTCCCATATCTACGGGGCTTGTCTCAAGAGATAATAAAAAGACCATTGAAAATGGTTTTGTTTATTAAAACCTTTCATACTTCATCTCATATCCACGCTGGAGAGTCCCCAGTAAGGCCTATGGAGGAAATCACAAAGAAAAAAGTCGTCGAGATGTTTTTTTTTATTGAGACGATAGTTACTTAAACAATGTGACAACAGACAGCAGTTGTAACGATGCCATGCTAAGCGGACTTCTCGGACTGACGACTGGACTGACGTGTGGCCTTGTATGTCACGCGATGGACGCAGGCTGACTGTGGCACTCCCCCTGGCACGCTACGAGTGGGGCGAGGCGCAGAGGCACTATGGCACCAGGGGCCGGATCAGGCACCACGTGACCGGGTCGGATAGAAGGAGGGGGGAGGGAGAAAGAAGAGTGATGGTGGGTGCCAACGCCCCCCTCCTTTCACTCGCTGCCCGCCGCCCGCACCCGCCGAGATGAGGTGGTCTTCACGGATGGTAACGGGTGGGGCAGACGGCCGCTCTTGTCGTCAATGGCGTTAGTCCCCCCTTCCAGACAGGTGTAAAGCGAGAGGTGGCTAAATGCGGATCATCAGTGGTCACTTCAGGTTCTACATGATGAGGCTGGGCACGGATGCCTCGGCCCTTTGACACCCCGTGTGGATGAGAGAAAACGCTCAACAGATCCATGGGACCCGACGGCTGCACGAACACACACACATACGACAAGAAGGACATAATGAGCATGTAATGGCGTGCCTCACATTTTTTTTTCGTTTAAGCTGTGCTTCCATTTTTCGTTAGGAATCACTTTCTATGATTTTCGTATATTTTGGCAAATAATATTAACATTATTTTTTTTTTGGAACTAATGAATGTCTGTGGTTTGGTCACTCCCACAGAATGATTGTACACTGCACGCTGCGACACTCCGAATGGTTGGTGTTGTACGCATGTGCAATCCCGGTGATGAACGTCACAAAAGAAGATGGTGGACGTTTAGAGCAGTTGGGGATCTTCTTGAGGAGGCTGCGGC
>NC_051408.1:7297748-7298296 GCF_015228065.2 Penaeus monodon | reverse complement strand
TTACAATCGACGCCATGTGATTCGGAGAGCCAATGTCCATGCTGAACAACAGGAGGCTAATCTACAGGAGGGAAAAAATATAGCATTCATTTTGGGTCTGTTTGGCCAAAGGTGGTAGGAAAAATATATCATCGGTCCCATATCTTATAAAAAAAAGAAAAAAATTGTACTGAGAAAATCTTTGGCATTTGAATCTTTATTTCTACTATCACGAAAGGGAGGTTCTGGATTGGGGGGTTAAACTACTACGGTTGACTAACATGCACTAACTAAATAGAAACTATGTGATCAGGAGGCAAGAGTGGTTAATTTTTATTTTACTGCTAAACCTATATATTCTTTGGTGGGTTAGCAAACGATACCGAAAAGCGCGTTTTCCTTTTTTAATTAGGACAAATGGAATAAGAGACTGTTAATATAATGCAATAAAAACGTAAACATAACGATAAATTACCGAGAATGGAGAAGAAAAGAAGAAAATTGAAAGAGAGAAAGAGGATATTAGAAAAAAAATATAGGTGAGAAAATACATTCAACGACGAGAAGAA
>NC_051408.1:7295722-7297720 GCF_015228065.2 Penaeus monodon | reverse complement strand
AACGGGCATTGGTTTCTAGCTAAATATCTATCGACACAGTAAAGAAAAAAACAACGAAAAATTGGACGTAGATAAGACCGAAAAAAATAAAAAAAATGAACGAACTTGGCAACATGCGAAGAAATCTGAACTTAAGAGAATTAAAATTGACTTGAAATAAAGACAAGGAATAAGAAACGGAGAGGAATTTGGAGAAAGGAATTAAGTAAGAGTCAATTAAGAGATATTAAAACAATTAAAGAAAACACGATAGCTGTTTTTTTTTTGTTTTTTGCTGACTAAATTGTAAGAGACGCGTTAAATTGTACCTGTTAAATCTTGCTATGTAAATAACCTGTAAGTGTTCTTCGTCACAGAACTTACTAAACGCGCCTCTAGATTTGAAGGCCAAAAGTCTCTTTAGGAACGCTGACAAGATAATATTGGTTGTAGAAAACTTTGTGATTAAACCACATCGGATGTTTAAAACCGTAAGAAATTTTTTTTTTCTTACAGTCTATCCGAAGCTGACCACCTTCTCCCGTCTATAAATACAGATCGTATATAAAACTGTAGAGAGAAGGGTGGACAATACAGATTAATTATAAAAAGAGAGAAATAGGTAAAAAAATGTAAGAATCACCACATTTCCTCCGGCCATCGTTGCATCATTGCCGACGAGGAAAACACAGAAAAACGGGAGGAATTTATTTTCCTTTTATTTTTTAAAAAGTCTCAACAAGTGCGCTTTACAAGGGAACTGGTCGTCACGTCGTATGTTTGATAAAAATCCACCGCCATGAAGAATTACAAAAATCTACTGGAAATCTGTTTTTTTTTCCCCAAGGGAGTTTAGAGAATGTCTTGAGGATCTACGGGGAAATCTATTCAGTAGTAGAGGTATATATATATAATGTATTTTCGTACATACATACCCCTCAAAAATGGGATAAAGGTAGATACAAAAAAATCGTTGCTGATTTTTTTTTTTAATGAGGGTGGTGGGGGAGGACCTGATTCTCAAAACGGCGGTTCAGACAAGTCTTGACCACGGAGGTCCAAGGAAACAGGCCCCCCACTAGGTGAGTGGCGAAGGAATTGCAAAGGTCAAACCTCAGTGCAAACCCATCCAGAATTGCCAAAGGGGGTGCTCGGTACATGCGGTAAGGTTGCACCGAGAATAGAACAATGGCAATCTCCATCTCCATCAAGTCCTGACAGGGATGAATTCAGTCAGGATAAGTTCAACTGAGAGCAAAAAAAGAATTGTAACGTGCACTTGCTCTTCAGTGCCGTAATCCTTTTGCAATTGTTTTTTTTAAATTATATACATCTTTTTATGTACTTACGCTTGAATATCAGTCTTTTTTGTACTTGAGTCTTTGCCAGAGCGTCACAAGGAAAAGCTGTAAGAAAAATCATGCACGGAAAGTAATGCAGGAACAAACACAAACAGAAAACGAGGACTCACCGTCTGGCAGAAAATGATTTTTCGGAAGGAGTATCAGCCGGAAGAGAGAATGGGAAACCCAGAACAGACACGAGGAAGGGTACCACCCTCTCGTATGCTGTGACAGTCGGATTGTCGCGTGGGTGTAAGCGCGAATGCGTTAAAATTAGCTCTCCAGTGAGAGATAATGTGGTGTTCCTCAAGGGTGAGGATTTTGGTGTTTTTTTTGTTTTTTTTAAGTGGAAGAAGTTATCTAACACGCCAGCAGAACGATATCGTGATAGCGGTCTATGTCTACCGACAGAACACAACATCGAAAACATATAATAGTATGATTATATATATATCCTTTTTTTTAGTTCAAGAAGAAATGAAATAAATGATTCAAATAAAGAATCAGTAGCTTCGTATTGTTATAAAGTAACAGTAATTAGCTCAGAGCGGAAACGAAATGGAAAACATTTGATTATGACACAATAATCCCGGACAATAAATATATAGAAGGTAAAGCTTCAGATAGCCTTGGTAAACATTATTTCCGAGAATTAAGTGTTTCTACAGAAGCTCTG
>NC_051408.1:7294121-7294701 GCF_015228065.2 Penaeus monodon | reverse complement strand
TTTTCATTGGATTAGATAAGTGTTTGCTTTAGATTTGCGGATACGAATCGGACCTAAAAGTGAAAGGAGAAAATAGCAGGAAAGTCTATGAAAAAAAAAGAATATTTTCGTCTGATCAATATCACAATCCAGGAAAAAAATGTATTGTTTTCGTTGGAGAAATATCATGGACAATATTACTTTATTTCTAGAAGAATATGTAAAAAAAAAGTAATGTGTCTTTGAGTACAACATTAAATGAACGTTCGAATAAACTTATAAGAGTATTTTAAAAATTTTATCTGAAAAGAAATAACCATTAATCAGCTTCTTGTATGGAAGAGTGAAAGTACTTGCCCTGAGGTCACGTTAGGTCAGGAAAAGGAAGACCCAGCAAGGTCACAGACGAAGGGGGGTCAGACTGTCGGAGCTTTTAGTTCTTCTGCGATTGAGGTCATATGAGGTCACGAGGAGCAGCGTAACTATGAACAGGTGAGTTTTTCTGTGAGGTGCAGTGGGTCATTGCAGTTTAATCATTCAAAAAATAATTAAGAATATTTTTAAGGTTTTAGAACAATGATATTTCCTTCAGGCAACAGGG
>NC_051408.1:7292985-7293184 GCF_015228065.2 Penaeus monodon | reverse complement strand
ACACAAGTATTCATTCCTTTTTTGCTTATATAATCCCCAACAGGATACTTTTACTAGCGTGTGTGTTGGTGTTGAGTGCAGGAAGGGCGTCCGGCCAAGGGAGGTTCCTGGAGAGGCCCGTAGCTAGCCTCTGTACCTCGCGTGAGTAGAGAGTGATTGTGTTTTTTTGCACTCATTGCTTTCATGAGCAATTATTGAT
>NC_051408.1:7291957-7292398 GCF_015228065.2 Penaeus monodon | reverse complement strand
GAAATGTCCAGTCTCATTTGCTGCTGAGGTTTTATTCAAGACAACGTAATTTTATATTTTATGGAATTTCTTGAATGGCCACTGCTATTATTACATTAACCCTCTCAGGAATATATAGTTTTTTTTTCCTTTGGCATTTTATTTTTTTATTTTTTTCTCTGGCATTTTGATTTTAATTTTCCTTTGGAATTTTTTTTTTATTTCTTTAGCTTTTTAATTTTCCTTTTGTTTCCTTTATTTTTTTTTGTTTCTTTTCTTCCTCCGGCTTTTTCCTCTTTAGATTTCTCTCTCTATTTTTTTTATTCGTTTTTCCTTCAACAAATTTTTAAAATATTCGCCTTATTCGCTAACCCTGACCACGCTATCTACCAAATCATTATTTTTCCAAACTTTTCAACATACAGACATTCAAGCATATTCCAAATCTGACAATTTTCCTCC
>NC_051408.1:7291475-7291668 GCF_015228065.2 Penaeus monodon | reverse complement strand
TCTCCCTCAGGCCCAAGCCACGACCTCTTCAGCGGCCACAGGTACTTCTACTCCTGGCTCGACCCTTCCAACTCCAACACCTTCCTGGACTGGGTCGACGCGAGGAACTGGTGCCGGAGAAGGTGTATGGATCTTGTGGCCTTCGAAGACGTCAGGGAGTACCAGAGGGTCTCCAGAAGGATGCTGGCGAGCG
>NC_051408.1:7290936-7291168 GCF_015228065.2 Penaeus monodon | reverse complement strand
AACACCACCACCTACCTCTCTCAACAGACAACAAATTCTACTGGACCTCGGGACGTCGCTGTGACTTCGACGACACTTGCCTGCGCCACGACCTGCAGCCCGTTGACATCAATGGCTGGTTCTGGTCTGCCTCCAACAAGAAAATGCGGCCGACCAACCACAGGAGTCCGGCTAATGACTGGTCGTACACGGGGGGGTGAGTTGAAACAGGGTCCATGTGTTGAATTTCTCG
>NC_051408.1:7290672-7290869 GCF_015228065.2 Penaeus monodon | reverse complement strand
GTAGGATGCGTAAATGTTTCGGTCGATGAGGTGTTATATTACTGTAATTTTGAGCAGACTAAGTTTATGGATTTAAACTTCTCTAATTGGTCGTTTGACTGTTGCATGTCATTGAATTGGCGTTGTTACGTGCGATGAGCAAATTATTGATGTTTGAGGAGGTAGGTTATTGACGCTTAATTAATCAATGAACGATT
>NC_051408.1:7289282-7289860 GCF_015228065.2 Penaeus monodon | reverse complement strand
GAGAGCTCACGTGCGGATGCGTGGAGTAGGCCTGCACTGGCGTATATATGAACGAATTATATTGTTTTACTGTCGATAACTGCCGTTTCGTGATAACACGTAAAGGTTACTGCCGTTTTATATAAAGCAGGGGGAGGTATTTACAGGTATTGGTATGATGTAAGGCATGTTTGTACCAATGATCACGTTCCAGTTTACGCTGACTAGCAAGGAATTTTATAATAACTGGGAATCATTAACGTCTATTGTATTCACGCATCCATTTCCAATGTGTGTTGTATTCTTGAAGGCCTTGTTATTCTCTGAGTTCTTAAAGAAAGGAAACATTTTTTTTGGTTATGCCTATCGAAAAGAAACAATCAAAAACAAGCCGATAATTTATTATTTCTGTCTCTCTTATCTCCTCTGCTACTTTCCTCCTCTCATCTCTTTCTGACTCATCTTTCCCTCTCTCCTCTCATCCTCTCCATCCTATCCTCTCCTATTTCTCTTCGTCTACCTTCTCTCCCATCTTTTCTCTCGTCCTCCTCTTCTCTCTCTCTGTCTCTTCTCCTCTATCCTTCTTGCTCCTCACTTTC
>NC_051408.1:7288285-7289135 GCF_015228065.2 Penaeus monodon | reverse complement strand
CAATATGTCCCGATCTTCTCTCCTCCTCTTCATTATTCTTCTATCTCCCCCCCTCTTTCTACCCTCCATTTTTCTCTCCTTTATCCGTCCACTATCTCTTCTCTTTTTCGTTATCCTCTTACTCTACCCCCCATCTTCTGCCTTCTCTCATTATCCTTCCTCCCCCATCGTCTCTCCTTTACACTCCCCTCTTCTACCCTCTCTCTCCTTCCTTTATCCCCCCATGTCTCTTACTCTCCTATATCCCTTATGCTCTCTCTCCTCCTTTTCATTATCTTTCTACCATCTCCCCCCTCCACCTACTCTCTCCTCGTCTTCTATCCCCCTCTCCTCTATCCCGTCGGTCCTCTCCCTTCTCCTTACCCGTCTTCTTTATCTCTCCTTTTCTTTATCTTCCTCTTTTTATACGCCTTCCTCTTTCTTTTGTTCCCTCACTCATATTTAATTTTACTTTCCCTTATCCCATTTCTCCCTTTCCATTTTTTTCTCCTTCCTCCTCTCCTTACTTATCTTCTTCTTACCATTTCTCTCCTCTCTCCTCTCTCTTACCTCCCATCTTCTCTCCCTCTACTCCATTATCTTCTCGTCTTCTCTCCTCCTCTCCTTTACTCCTCCCATCTTCTCCTCCTCTCCGCTATCCACTTACTCCATTCTCTGTTCTACTTCCTTCCTCTCTTCCTGTACTTTCCTCCCTCTTCTCTTCACTCTACTCCATCTCATCTGTCTACGTCCTTCCTCTCTCTTCACAGTACTTTTCCTCGCATCTGTTTCTCCTCCTCTCCGCTATCCACTTACTCCATCTCATCTGTTCTAACCTGTCCCTTCCCTCTCTTAACACAACAGGTACGGA
>NC_051408.1:7286306-7287823 GCF_015228065.2 Penaeus monodon | reverse complement strand
AAAGAAGATAAAAATAGGAGAGGAAGGGAAGAGCGGAAGATAGGAGAGAAAGACAGTTGGGACGAAAGGGGAAAGGTAGGCAAATAGAGGAAAAATAAGAGGGGGATAAAAGTCCTACGCGAGAGGAAAGAGGAGATAAAAAGGGAATAGAAAAGGATGTAGATTTATAGAAGAAAGAATCGACAATGCGACGGAAGAAGAAGAATAAAAAATCTGATAAAGGTGAGAAGAAGAAGAAGAAGAAGAAAAGGAGAAACAGGAGTGATGCAAGATAGAGGAAGCAACATTAGAGGACGCCCCCCCCCCCGCTTATGTGAACGTTGGCTGTTGTATAACGAATTGCAAGATAAGTTCATATATTTATATTCCGAAAATATGAGCTGAAAGTTGTGTTTATGTTACTTATTTATATATGTATATGTTAATTATGTTACCGATATTCTTCGAATCTGAATAAACATACAATCTTTAAAATGTACCCCTGTTTTCCTTTTAAATATCATTTTCCCAATTCTTGACATCCAGGAACAAATCAGTCATATCTTTAGACAGATGATTGTCACAAATGCATACTTCCCCAAAATAGAAAATACAGAAGAGAGAGAACAAACTTACACCGAAACACAACCGAGAAGTATGAGGGGGGAGGGGGGAGGGGGAGGTCTAGCAGACCCAAAGATGGACGCGAGACCGAGACCCAAAATAGACCCCAGGGAAGGAGCCCCTCGTTGACGTTCGTAACTTGAGCTACCCTTTACGCCTCCCTCCCCCTCCTCTCCCCTCTTCCCCCTCTACTTCCTCCTTTATTAAGGGAAGAAGGGCGGGGGGAGGGGGTTGGGAATGGGGGGAGGGAAAGGGGACAGGCGGAAATAGGGAGGGTAATTTGGGAGGAAGGGATTATGGTCAGCAATGGTAGCGGTATTTAATAACTTTCCGGCTGACCTGGGGTGGATACACATATTCCGTTTTCTGATTGGTCATCCGAGGCTGGTGTTTCCCGTTTTCTTTGTTATTTTCTAGGAGTAACTTAAGCATATTTTACTGGAAGAAATCCCATTTATGAATGTTTATGAATATCGAATATAAATAATTGATAAATGAAAAAAAAGAAATATAAAAGTTTTTGTGTTTTCCGTTTTTGTTGTTATTTTCTAGTAGTAACTTAAGTATATTTTACTGAAAAATCTTATTTATGAATATTTATGAATATCAAATATACACATAGTTAACAAATGTATCAAGAAAAATATGTAAAAGCTGTTATCGTTTTTTTTTAGTGAAATAAGTTACTCGTGTATGAAGTATATTGTCAAGTAAATACGTTACTCATAGGTAAGATATATTTTATTGAAGTGAAATAAATATCCATAGCATTTTGCCTTGTTGTCGATTACCAATACCGAGGCACTGAATATGTAATGGTAATGTAATAATGTCTAAAAGCTGTACTTATACGCGATTTATTGAATAAGTATACGTTAATATCTTAGCCAACGCATACTGATACAACCTTTGGT
>NC_051408.1:7284150-7284372 GCF_015228065.2 Penaeus monodon | reverse complement strand
GTACTAAGTATCATCTTCCACAAAGGCTGTTAGTTCAATTTTTTTTCCAACGGATAGGATACATCAAGAAATTTTATGGTATTGGGGCTATTTCGGTGTATAAGTTTTCGATTTTTAAGTGACTGTTTTTATTGTGTATATATTGTCTCACATAGATTCATATCTGGGCGTATTTTTTATACTTATATTGCCGTTAGGCATACAGATAAGTAATGCATAGCA
>NC_051408.1:7283596-7283744 GCF_015228065.2 Penaeus monodon | reverse complement strand
AAAAAGTAAATCCCAATGTCATTGGAAGTGCGATGCCATTGACGAATCATCAAACCTACCTAAAAATAACAGCATTAAAGATAATCGAGACTATTATGGTCATGTCACTCTGATAATAGCGATAATGATAATATTAAGGTGATCTTTT
>NC_051408.1:7283008-7283493 GCF_015228065.2 Penaeus monodon | reverse complement strand
AAGGTGATTAAAATGCTACAAATCAAAATTAGAAATATTCAACACTTTTCTCATTGTTTTACTACTCTCTGTGTGTCATTTGAAATTAATAATAACGATAATAATGATAATGTTAACAGTAACAGTAATAAGAATAATCCTGGTGTTGCAAGGGACATTAATATTGCTATAAAACAGTAATAATAGACCAAAGAAAGAAAAGGGAAAATATGATAACACGATAACAAAAGAAACACGAACAAAAAGAAAAAAAATTATAAAAATAATTATCATTTAATACGAAAGACGTGCATAAGAAAGAAAGAAATTAAGTGAAAAAAATACAGAGTTGCATATGAAAGGAAAAAAAAGTATTTTTTTACATTTAAGTTTAATTCGTTGTATATTGTATTGGTATACTTTTGTATATCAAGTTTAATGAAGTGTATATTGTAAGTACATAAAATGGGAAAATAGGAAGTAAATAGATATAAAACGAGACCGGA
>NC_051408.1:7282801-7282929 GCF_015228065.2 Penaeus monodon | reverse complement strand
ATCAAGACGTTTACCGGATTTAATTTTTCTTTTCTTTTTTGTCTATATATAAGAGGTCAATTATTAAATGAGAGTGGCTGATTTTTTTTGGAACGGATGGTTACAAAAATATATTTACTATAAGCTCT
>NC_051408.1:7282202-7282324 GCF_015228065.2 Penaeus monodon | reverse complement strand
AGAAGGCTATTGTACTCTGGCTGATGTTCAATGACTTGACAACTGACATGTGATGCTCGTGACAAATGGCATTTCTCCTGTAACTTGGCACCAAACGAAGGAATAAAAGAAATGAGGAAAAA
>NC_051408.1:7281635-7281855 GCF_015228065.2 Penaeus monodon | reverse complement strand
TAAAAAAGTCAAGGACAACCGATAAAGATTTAAGCAGGGCGTAAGAGAGACCGACATAATGACATTCGCTTGCCAACGGAGCCGGTATGCCTGTCATGTGATCCATGAATGGCCAGGATAGAGTTTCTGAGCGGTCGACACCGATGCCCCCCATCTGGCAACACTGTCATGCGGCGGCTTCATGGAGGTTTAGAAATAATGTTTCTTCTTAAGATTATTA
>NC_051408.1:7280589-7280735 GCF_015228065.2 Penaeus monodon | reverse complement strand
CGATACAGTATTCCCCTGTGTTGCTTCATTTACCATCATCATCATATTTAAATATCTGTCTAATTTTAGGCTCAGAATGGAATTAATTGCAAACTATGCATTTGAAGAATAATTCCCTGAACCTCAGGGTTCGTGTTTCAGTTCTT
>NC_051408.1:7276712-7276902 GCF_015228065.2 Penaeus monodon | reverse complement strand
TATCACACATAAACTGTGCTTGCGAGTTTTTCAGCCAGCGAACAGTGTCATTCTATAAATAGGGAGTCTTTTTAGCAATCCATTCAGTGTTGATTTTATTGTAATTACTGTAAAACTTTTATACTTTTTTCGGTTAACTTGTAACTTTGGAATATGAAAAACCTTTGGTAAAATACCTTTCCATTGCTGC
>NC_051408.1:7275466-7276636 GCF_015228065.2 Penaeus monodon | reverse complement strand
TCTGGTCAGAGCTTGTTAAGGATAATATATTTTTAGTTCAGTATCCCTTTTGGTTTGCAGTTCCATCGCTCTTTTTTTGTATTTTGTAATTTTTAAACCTATTGTTATTGTACATTTGTGCTGCTGAGTCCCATATCTACTGGGCTTGTCTCAAGAGATAATAAAAAGACATCTGCAAATGGTTTTGTTTATTAAAACCTTTCATACTTCATCTCATATCCACGCTGGAGAGTCCCCATGTAGGCTATGGAGGAAATACAAAGAAAAAGTCGTCGAGATGTTTTGTTTTATTGAGACGATAGATTACTTAACCAATGTGCCAACAGACAGCAGTTTGTAACGATGCCATGCTAAGCGGACTTCTCGGACTGACTGACTGACTGACGTGTGGCCTTGTATGTTCACTCGATGGACGCACTGGCTGACTGTGGCACTCCCCCTGGCCGCTACGAGTTGGGCGAGGCGCAGAGGCACTATTGGGCACAAGGGGCCGGATCAGGCACCACGTGACCGGGTCGGGAGAAGGAGGGGGGGGAGAAAGAAGAGTGATGGTGGGTTCCAACGCCCCCTCCTTTCCCTCGCGCCGCCGCCCGCACCCGCCGAGATTGAGGTGGTCTTCACGATGGTAACCGGGTGGGGCAGACGGCCGCTCTTGTCGTCAATGGCTGTTAGTCCCCGCTTCAGACAGGTGGTAAAAGCGAGCAGGTGGCTAACTGCGGATCATTCAGTGGTCACTTCAGGTCTACATGATGAGGCGGTCACGGATGCCTCGGCCCTTTGACACCCCGTGTGGATGAGAGAAAAACGCTCAACAGATCCATGGGACCCGACGCTGCACGAACACACACACATACGGACAAGAAGGACATAATGAGCATGTAATGGGTGCCTCACATTTTTTTTTTCGTTTAAGCTTGTGCTTCCCATTTTTTCGTAGGAATCACTTTCTATGATTTTCGTATATTTTGGCAATATATATTAACATATTTTTTTTGGAACTAATGTACTGTCTGTGGTTTGGTCACTCCCACAGAATGATTGTACACTGCACGCGCGGACACTCCGAATGGTAGTGGTGTTGTACGCATGTGCACTCCCTGGTGATGACGTCACAAAAGAAGATGGTGGACGTTTAGAGCAGTTGGGTGATCTTCTTGAGGAAGGCTGCGG
>NC_051408.1:7274888-7275437 GCF_015228065.2 Penaeus monodon | reverse complement strand
TTATCACTCGACGCCATGTGATTTCGGAGAGCCAATGTCCATGCTGAACAAAGGAGGCTAATCTACAGGAGGGAAAAATATAGTCATTCATTTTGGGTCTGTTTGGCAAAGGTTGGAGGAAAAAATATATCATCAGGTCCCATATTCTATATAAAAAAAGAAAAAATTGTACTGAGAAAATCTTTGGCATTTGAATCTTTATTTCTACTCTCAAGAAGGGAGGTTCTGGGGTTGGGTGGTTAACTAACTACGGTTGACTAATCATGCACTAACTACTAAGAAACTATGTGATCATGAGGCAGTGGTTAATTTTTATTTTCTAGCTAACCTTATATATTCTTTGGTGGGTTAGCAAACGATACCGAAAGCGCGTTTTCCTTTTTTTTAATTAGGCCAAATGGAATAAGAGACTGTAAGATAATGCAATAAAAAACGTAAACATAACGATAAATTACCCGATAATGGAGAAGAAAAGAAGAAAAAGTGAAAGAGAGAAAGAGATATTAGAAAAAATATATATGGTGAGAAAATACATTCAAGAGAGAAGAA
>NC_051408.1:7272529-7274859 GCF_015228065.2 Penaeus monodon | reverse complement strand
CGGGCATTTGTTTTCTAGCTAAATATCTATGACACAGTAAAGAAAAAAACAACGAAAATTGGACGTAGAATTAAGACGAAAAAATAAAAAAATTGAACGAACTTGGCAACATGCGAAGAAATCGACTATAAGAAGAAATTAAATTTGACGAAATAAAGACAAGGAATAAGAAACGGAGAGAATTAAGTAAGAAGTCAATTAAGAGATATTAAAACAATTAAATGAAACACGATAGCTTGTTTTTTTTTTGTTTTTTTGCTGACTAAATTGTAAGAGACGTAAATTGCTACCTGTTAAATCTTGCTATGTAAATAAACATGTAAGTGTTTCTTCGTTCACAGAACTTACTAAACGCTTCCTCTAGATTTTGAAGGCCAAAAGTCTCTTAAGGAACGCTGCAAAAATAATATTGGTTGTAGAAAACTTTGTGATAAACACATCGGAGTTAAAACCCGTAAGAAATTTTTTTTTTTCTTACAGTCTAGCCGAAGCTGACCACCTTCTCCCCGTCTATAAATACAGACTCGTATATAAACGTAGAGAGAAGGGTGGACAATACAGATTAATTATAAAAAGAGAGAAATAGGATAAAAAAAATGTATGAATCACCACATTTCTCCGGCCATCGTTGCATCATTGCCGGACGAGGAAACCACAGAAAACGGGAATTTATTTTCCTTTTCATTTTTTTAAAAAGTCTCAACAAGTTCGCTTTACAAAGGGAACTGTCGTCACGTCGTATGTTTGATAAAAATCCACTGCCATGAATACTTACAAAAAAATCTACTGGGAAATCTGTTTTTTTTTCCCAAGGGAGTTTAGGAATGTCTTGAGGATCTACGGGGAATCTATTCAGTAGTAGAGGTATATATATATAATGTACTTTTCGTACATACATACCCCTCAAAAATGGGATAAAGGTAGATACAAAAAATCGTTGCTGATTTTTTTTTTTACTGAGGGATGGTGGGGGATGTGACTCTGATTCTCAAAGGAGGTCAGACAAGTCCTTGATCATCGGAGGTCCAAGGAAAAAGGTCGATGGAGTGGCGAAGGAATTGCAAAGGTCAAACTCAGTGCAACCCATTCCAGAATTGCAAAGGGGGTGCTCGGTACATGCGGTAAGGTTGCACCGAGAATAGACCAATGGCAATTCTCCATCTCCATCAAGTCCTGACAGTTGAATTCACGTCAGGATAATGTTCAACTGAGAGCAAAAAAAGGAATTGTAACGTGCACTTGCTCTTCCCGTGCCGTATCCTTTTTGCAATTTTTTTTTTTAATTATATACATCTTTTTATTTACTTACGCTTGAATATCAGTCCTTTTTTTTACTTGATGTCTTTGCAGAGCTTCACAAGGAAAGCTGTAAGAAAAATTCATGACGGAAAGGTTAATGCAGGGACAAACACAAACAGAAAACGAGGAATCACGTCTGGCAGAAAATGGGAAGGAGTTATCAGCAGGAAGAGAGAATGGGAAACATGCACCAGGCCACGAGGAAGGCTACCACCCTCTCGTATGCTGTGACAGTCGGATTGTCTGCGTGTGGTGTAAGCGAATGCGTAAAATTAGCTCCAGGAGAGATAATGTGGTGTTCCTCAGGGTGAGGATTTTGGTGTTTTTTTGTTTTTTTTAAGTGGAAGAAGTTATTCTAAACGCCAGCAGAAAGATATGTATAGCGGTCTATGTCTACCGACAGAACATCAACATCGAAACATATACTAGTTATGATTATATATATATCTTTTTTTTAGTCAAGAAGAAATGAAATAAATGCTTCAATAAAGAATCAGTAGCTCGTATTGTTATAAAGTAACAGATAATTAGCTCAGAGCGGAAACGAAATGAAACATTTGATTATGACACAATAATCCTGGAACAATAAATATATAGAAGATAAAGCTTCAGGAAGCCTTGGTAAACATCTTATTTTCAGAGAATTAAGTGTTCTTAAAGAAGCTCTGAAGCCACTTCATACATAAGATGACTTAGCATCTCACATGAGATTTTATTATTTTAGTTACCCTTAATATCTACGTACATACAGATAAAGAAATATAATATCATATAAAAAAAAAAAAACGTAAGAATAATTAAAAAAAGACAATAATCTTTTATTCGATAGAGATAGAAACGCATAATTAAGTGTAAAATTTGGTCTCGAATGGGAATTTAAAGACTTTGAAAAAGAATGATCTTTTGCGAGCCTTCACTTAGAGGGAAGAGAAGCGGGGGGGGGGGGGGGTAGGAAGCAATCAAAAGTCCTTTTATCAATCCGGATAATATGTGGTATTTAGACTTTAATTTCCCCTCCACGGTGTTGATGT
>NC_051408.1:7271978-7272495 GCF_015228065.2 Penaeus monodon | reverse complement strand
AAGAGCATTTACCGTAAGGAGGTGGGGGGGGGGGTTGTTCACGTTCCGTAAAGAGCAGAGATGGAGGGAAGGGGAGGGGGGGGGGAAATCACAAAAAAAAAAGAATTGCAGAAACAGAGAAAAAGGGGCGATGAAAGAGGGGAAAAAAAATGAAAAAGAAACTTACGTTCGTAGGGAATGAAGCCTTCTTCGTCTTCCTCGGGGCAGCACTCCTTAAGGACGGGCTCCAACTCAGCTTTCTCAAGACGCTCACCTTGAAGGAGGGCGGAAGGAAGGAGAGTGAGTGTCGAGGGCGAGTGTCGAGGGCGAGTGTCGAGGGCGAGTGTCGAGGGCGAGTGTCGAGGACGAGTGTCGAGGGTGAATGCCACGAGTGAGTGTCGAGGGTGAGTGCCACGAGTGAGTGTCAAGGGTGAGTGCCACGAGTGAGTGTCGAGGGTGATGATGCTAAGTAACGAATGGCAGTGTGTCGTGTGCTCGGCTGTGATGTGTATTTTCATGAATGTTTGGTGTGTTTTAC
>NC_051408.1:7271443-7271934 GCF_015228065.2 Penaeus monodon | reverse complement strand
TAATAAAAATCATTGAGTGGCTTCAGTTCTGTTATGGTTATTGAAGATAATCTTGTACTGGAAATACCACTCGAAATATCAATATTGAAAAAAAAAAAAAAAATATATACATACATATACACAGTACAAGCAAGAATATACGGAGAAATCTTACCAAGGGACAGAAGGATGTGCTCAAGCTCAGCATACATCATGGTGCCGTTCTCAGCTTTGTCGTAAAGCTTCAGGACTTCCATGAAATCTTCGAAGGAGCCGGCATCCTTGTCCTTCTTGACCTGGGCGAAGATGGGCATGAATTCGTCGAGCTTAATCATCTTCTCTTTCCTCTTCTCCTTGCCACCGACCTTCTCGATCACGGACAGGGTCGGGTTCAGGTTGAGGGCACGCAGGCAGTCGCCAATGTAGTAGGCATCCATGGTGCCATTACCCTCGAAATCATAGATGGAGAAGGCGAATTTCACCCCTGGGGGAGCGGAGGGGGAAAAAGGGGG
>NC_051408.1:7270511-7270697 GCF_015228065.2 Penaeus monodon | reverse complement strand
TTGCTTTTAAAACGGACATTTTGAAAAGAAGCAAACAAATCTAAACATTTCAATTCTTTAAAGTCGGCCTCGGGAAGGTGAAAGTCTACGGTATATGAAGCCAGCTTTAACAACCGCCGCCGCACGATTTTGTTTTCTTTTCAAACGAGTAGAAAACCCAAAGTCATCAGCTCCATCTATTTTCTG
>NC_051408.1:7270046-7270441 GCF_015228065.2 Penaeus monodon | reverse complement strand
CTTTAAAGCAGCGTGGCATTATTTTTTTTCGAAGTTCAGCATGGTTGGCACCGGTCTCTCGCTGTCCGGCCTCACCCCCGCATTCTGGCATCCTTGGCACAGCAGCTCCCCTCCTATCAGGTAACGCCGGGAATAGTGCCATGTAGTGCCACGCCTTATAAGGGCCACGTTTCCTTACTCTCCTTCTAGGTTGCCAGTTACTAATATGGCCATTGTTTTTACCTCTACGGATCGGCTTGAATGGTTGTTACGTGTTCTAACTATGGCGTGCGATAAGGTTGTTAGGTAGTTATCTGATACCGGATGTCTAAGTGGTCGATACGGTATGTTTTCCCGGAAAATGAGTCGATATTTGAGGCGTCAGCAAAGGAAAATCCAAAGAAGAACGTTGATTG
>NC_051408.1:7269443-7270012 GCF_015228065.2 Penaeus monodon | reverse complement strand
TTATCAGCCACAACAATCTCAAAAGTTTATATGGCCTTTTTTTTTAGGAGCATCAGGAGCATATGAAATTATTAAGGGCACGATCGAATACCTTTTTTCACTGGAAAATCTCTTTTTCTTATCTCGAAAGTGCTTGAGAATTGAAGACATTACAGCCTTGACTAAGCATTCAGCAAAATAAAGAAAAGTAGAACAAGATGATGATTATCGGTCTCGGAATGCCATGTGCCACGGTGCCATTCCGCGAGCTTGGCACCTGAGTCATGCCAATGCCCCGAGGCAGGTTGGGGGAGCCGGGGAGCCGCGCGGTGCCACCTCGCTCGAATGGGTATTTTTAGTACCTGCCGGCGCGCGTGCGAGTGAGCGCGGACGGGGGGGGGGGGCATGGAGGGGGGCGCGATGGGGGGTGAAAGGGGGAGCGTCCTTGCTTCGTGTCATGTCTAACGCAGCTTAAGCGATGGTTTCTTCTTTTTTTATTGCTTTTATTGTTTTCTTTGTATTTTTGTCTTTGTTACATTCCCAAGGCCGAGTGTTTCAAGTGTGAGTCATTGAAAAAAAAAAGAACTGAT
>NC_051408.1:7269157-7269349 GCF_015228065.2 Penaeus monodon | reverse complement strand
CAAGAAGGATCACGAACCATTAAGGGAAAATAATGTGTAGAGATGAATATGTGAGAACTCGGATATCGTATCAGCCAGGTGTGTTATGAATGAACCAGTTTATAGAATGAATTTGGTTGGATTTCGCGTACAAGGCGGGAGGGGGGAGGGGGGACATGTGGGAGTTGGGGGGAGACTTAAATGTGTGTTGTA
>NC_051408.1:7268634-7269135 GCF_015228065.2 Penaeus monodon | reverse complement strand
AGTTATGGCTGTAGGCCAGGACCCGCCTTGTTGTAGGAAATGGGCGGGGCTATTTGTAACCGTAGTAATACTGCCAGTTTAAAAATCGGTCGTTTTTAGGCTATTTTTACGTGTAATGTTTTTAATTTTTCAATATATGTTTTATGTTTTGTTAATTTTGTTGATTCTGAGGATTGTGAAATGTATAACTTTGTTTTTTTTTCAGGTGGTGTAGCGAGTGATAATGATGTTCACTTTTACTGGGTATAGTAGTGAGGGCCCTGTGTGGTGCATTTAAAATGGTGCTGAGTTTACTTTTAACAACTGGCAAAGGTTTTAATGTGGATGTGTTACTGCATAGATCTAAAAGGAAGATAAAGTCTCAGATTTAAATTTTCCATGACAGTTCTTATGATTTCTAGTTGTGAACAGAATTGTTAATATCTTCAGAATGGGATATATGTATTTGAGTCTTTGGCGTCTGTGGCTGATCTGTGGTGACTGACTGATTTCTTTGAAAAG
>NC_051408.1:7266885-7268600 GCF_015228065.2 Penaeus monodon | reverse complement strand
CAATCTTGTTCATCTTCACTACTTACTCTCAACATCACGAGCACTGAGATCCGCGGCCTGGGGAAGGAAAGAGAAAAAAATTGTAAGAAAAAAAATCAAAAGGAATAGAAAAACAGGAAACAGAAAACAAAGCAGAGATAAGGCGATTCTATTAAGTGAATTAATTTAAGAAAAAAACATAAAAAAACAAAGCGTATAATGATGTGATAGAGCTATTTGGTAACTAGAAGCAAATGACTTGCAATTTAGTGGTAGAGCTAGTTTCGAAGTTATTTTTTTTCAAAGGAAACTCATGATTAGAGCTCTTGGGTGAGGAGCTGCTGGTTAAGAGTGAGGCAGGTGACTGACTACCCACGAGAGCGTCGGCCTAAGTTCCGAGGAAGCCCATCAAGGCTCTACGACTGACGACAGTTTCTGAAGGATTCTGATGTGTCTATCATTAACAAGATCAATCTCTAAGTTGTGTCTTGTAAGAAGTCCACTTCCTGTGAAGGACTCGGCGAAGGAGCAAGACAACGCCATCCTTGTAGTCACTCATTTGGGTCAAAATCACTGCGCTGAATATGGGATGAACGAACTTAAAGTGTCGTTGCATCTCGAGTCACACAAGTGCAGTATTCTTAAGTATGCTTATCATCACTGGAGTGCAGGGCTGGGACAAGCAGCCGCAGCGGACAAGAAAATCCACGCAGGAGGACTCCAAGTTTCACTAGCGCTCAGGATTCGTGTATGGGACTTCGTGTAGGCACAGTCAACACTAGCTTAGGCACTATACAATCCAAAACGGGCACGGGCTCTTCACCATAATGTTTGCAGTCACTTAAGAATCGTGTGATGTATCCAACAGTTGAACACTAGCAGCTTCTTCACTTACCATTTTGTTTTAGCCTCTAGCACACCACGTGAACGGGGCAAAAGGCAGACCTGAAGTGACTACTGCTTCAACGTTGCGCGTTAATTTTATACTTAGTAGAGGGCGCTGCGGTCGTTGCCAACGGTGGTATTTTTGGCCGGAATGTCTGTCCGGGTTACATTGTCTAATCCTGGCGGCGGGCGGCGGGCGGCGGAGAGGGGGCCAGCCTAAACGGGCGCGCGCACCCTCCAAAAGGAAACTTGAGCCTTGGGGTCTTCGGCGAGAGGGAGCTTCAGGCGGCCGCGACCCTGCCAGTGTCCGCCGGTCGTCCACGCCGCCGCCTGAAGGACGGGAGCCATTTCGCGCGCGGGAGGAACACCATGGGCGTTCAAGAGGGAAGAAATGGAGCCCGAGCCCTTCTGAAGGAGGGGAAAAAAACACACAAGTTCTCTGACGATTTACCTCCTCCAAGAAAACGAGTCTCACACGATCGCTCGCAGGGGAGTTCCCGGTACCGAGGGGAAAAAGGGGGCGGGAGGGAAACGACCCGTCGACGACCACGTGGGAGCGAAATAACACCCTCAAAAGCAATCACGCACTCTCACCACACATCTCGACAATCACCACAATCACCTCTTCTTCAAATCGACCTTACGAGCGAAGTAATCACGTCACTTCACAAAAATTCCCGAACCCTTCCCACCTTCAGGAGGGTTCTCGTGCGCCCTTCAGGAGGACCACGTGCATGCAACAGTGGAGTGGCAGCGGGCTAGGCGTGGTTGCAAGCCGTGCGGGAGTGAGAGAAGCGTGAATCATAGGCGGGGATGTGCAAGGCCGAGAGAGAGTGGCGTGAAGATTTAAC
>NC_051408.1:7265776-7265895 GCF_015228065.2 Penaeus monodon | reverse complement strand
CTGATAGGCTTCATCTTGCCTTTATTTGCAAAACATTCGATTACATTCCTGCGTCTGTTTTCAGTTCCGTGTTCTGTTTCACGCTTACTCACTTTCCTTTTTTTCCCTCGTTTTCTAAT
>NC_051408.1:7264594-7265258 GCF_015228065.2 Penaeus monodon | reverse complement strand
TATGTGGCACAAGCAATAACAAGAGGTGCCACAATGATGATGATAAGACTGATGCACTGCTATCTTGAATAAGGCTAGGAACACGATTGCAAAACTAGCAATGAAGTATATGCTGTTTAAGAAAATAAAAGGAGGTAAATAGCAACATTAAATATATCCATATGGATATAAATAGAAAAATGATACTGCCTTAAAGATTATGTTACTACCATATTCAATATAATGCTATCTATCACCAACTGGGAACATTATCGCATATAATGACTTCTGTTCTTTTCTGTAATTACATACTCAAATATTTATCTTATGATATTAGCAAAGATAATCTTGATATTTTTGAAAGGCATAATATGATTGAAAATGATAAGCATTGATACTGATATTCGATAACAAACATAATGAAGCATATAACAAATACTAATGATGAATACTAGCAATGGCAAAAAATCATAATGCAGTTTGAAATAAGAGCAATAGCACAATAATCAATTATTATGATTAGGGTAAAATTGATGATAATTATGGTGATTCTGTTCCTGGCTGTTAATAACATGATTATCTCTATTAATGATACAAGTAGGAATGGTATCAACCTTAATGATGATAAAAGTAATGGTAGTTTTTACTGGTTTTATACGTTAACACAACAGTAAAACTAAGGTGA
>NC_051408.1:7263669-7263909 GCF_015228065.2 Penaeus monodon | reverse complement strand
ATAATAATTATTATCGTAAACATGATTGCAATTGCCGTCGTATTCTCTGGCCTAGGTCTTATCATTATATCAACATCTTAATCATCATTATAACATTTAGCAAATCGCTATAACAATTTTTTTTCATTGTAACAAAACAGTCGTTCCATAGAAAATTAGCCTTTTATTTCGATAAATTGCTAAATGGAATGTTGATGGTTTCTCGTGTTATTTTCGAGTTCCTCCAAGTCTGGTATTTAG
>NC_051408.1:7263318-7263629 GCF_015228065.2 Penaeus monodon | reverse complement strand
CTATAAGAATTTTAACGTAAATATTATGGGGATGGCATTAATGTTATATATCAGCCTGCCAAGTTATGAAAACCCCATATCATTATTCAAATCTCGCCCAACCGAACATTAAATGAATTTACATCTCACCCCACGCAGTCATTCCATCCCCCGATTTTTATTTATCTATTTTTGTTTTTAATATTTCAAAAAAATTATTTTCCTTCCTTCGTCTGAAACTCGCCGAAATCATTCATAGGCCTATAAGTTCCACTAGTCTTTGGATCCACAGCCAAAGGGAAATATTTTTCACCTGACCCTGCTGGCCACTT
>NC_051408.1:7262964-7263064 GCF_015228065.2 Penaeus monodon | reverse complement strand
CATGAGGGACCAATGTGACGTTTGGGAAGAGGTCTATAGTTAGGAAAGTCTCTGTTGAGTAGAATGCGACCGGCTTTCCCGCGCCACCAGCAGGGCTCTC
>NC_051408.1:7262441-7262568 GCF_015228065.2 Penaeus monodon | reverse complement strand
AGTAGTAAGCAGGTAGCGAGTATACAATATGTCTACGCATGTGCAGGAAGGGAAGTAGGGGGGGGGGGGGGGTCGGGTGTCCCTCGTGAGAATTTCGGGAAGGAAGGACCTGAGATTCCTCGAGATA
>NC_051408.1:7261637-7262417 GCF_015228065.2 Penaeus monodon | reverse complement strand
CAAGGAGATGGATATGCGATTCGATGTCACGGAAGGAATAACGCTTACTTTTAGTCCTAGAGAGCTTTCGTTACACTGTAGGATCTCAGAAGGGGTTTGAAATTCGAAGGGCGCAGCCGATGATTCATGGCAGGCCTTGGCTATTTAGGGAACCTGTTCTTATGATCTTTGCTTCTTGTTTGTATTTGTTTACCTTCGGTTCAAATTTATTACGTGGAAATCTAGTAAAAATTCTTGATTTTGTTTTAGGTAACTGACGTTAACTTTCATATGTTATTTTTAGCCATCGGTTGACTCCTAATGCAACAACGTCAGCCAAAACCTTGAGAGATATATAATATATCTGTTACTTATCTCCCAGATTCATGAAAAAATATAAACAAGATATACATATATCTTCTAGAACCATCGAGAATACGGACACTTAATACAACCATACCATTAAGGTGTTGAAAGAAACTCCTTCATAAGGCGTTTATTATCCGTTAATTGCTCCTGAAATAGAGCAACCAACAACCATTTGAAATATCCAAAAGACCAAACAACACCGAAGTTCGTAAAAGTTAGCGGTTGGCTGCCGGCTCGAACATAGCAGGGGGTACGGGCGCAAATTTTGTCTCCTTCCTGGGTAAGTCGTACCATCGTTGGGCAGAACTACTCTTGTGCACGACGGGGGTCAATGGTGCGGCCGAGGTATGCAATGTACTGTATGCGTATTTTGTTCTACCTTTATATATATATAGTTATTTTTTTATGTGGACTCGTTCCCGTGTTTCTTTT
>NC_051408.1:7261276-7261441 GCF_015228065.2 Penaeus monodon | reverse complement strand
TTCACTCACGCACACTCATCTACGTCCAGACATACTTACACGCATTTTAGACCTACACACAGATAAACCCATTAATCCCAGACAAACGACCAACCCACAGAAACCCCCGGTAACTCGAAAACACGTAAGTATCCAACCGAACCCCCGTAAGTCAATAGCCAACGG
>NC_051408.1:7261023-7261254 GCF_015228065.2 Penaeus monodon | reverse complement strand
CACGCTGGCACACTATCAAAACGTCGGCCTCTCCTCATGGGAAGACTGACCCAGTTCTCGCCAGCGCCGGGCTAAACACGGGCTCTCGACCAGCGGACCGGCCATGGCGTGGGAGATGCCACCTCATCGGGGAGGCGGAGCAGAACGCCCATGTCCCTTCTCCTGGCCCTGTGCGTTTCCTCTTCCCCAAACCAACGCTGGGGAAGTGTTTGTAACTGAGGTAAACACGAG
>NC_051408.1:7260285-7260981 GCF_015228065.2 Penaeus monodon | reverse complement strand
GGCTCTCTCATTCCAACAGAAGGAGGAGGCGCGCGCGTCACTTAATCGAGGAAGTCTTCGCGAGATCTAATTTTGCAGGCGTTTAGAGACACGAGGCTCCCCAGCGAAGTGCCACGGTGAGTGCCTCGCAAGCATGGCTCTCTCTCACACTGCTGGCATCACTGTGTTTCGCCCGCTCTGCCTGTTTTTAAACCTCATAACGACGGTTGCAATAGTGATAAGGACAAATGAAAATGATAACAATCCTACAAGATTTTCTCCCGCTAGGAAACCACACCTCAACCGAATACACGAGCGCCCTCAGCCGTAGGTCCTAGTGTCATAGGGTGCCAAGTGACACCCCTCTCAGCTAATGGCACCTGGGCACTTACTATGGCATCGACTCAAGTATCTCGCGTTTTGAAGAGAGAGATGCAACTCCGCCATATCTCAATGGTATACCATTTCAGCTTCCTTGTTATAACAGAGCGTGATAAATGTTGTGCCAGTTATGCAAGCAAGCGTGGAAGCCGTTGTTGATTTAGGAGTTGATATGAGAACACAAGGAGTTGCAGAATCTCAAGAATGACGAAGAGGAAGTTGAGTAATGGGTGGGAGGCGGGTCTTCGTGGTCGCTTTAGACGGTGCCAGACTTCATGCGCGTTTTCTGTTGTTTGCGGTGTCAATAACTGGAGTTTTTTTTCTCTCTTGGCCAAG
>NC_051408.1:7254196-7254532 GCF_015228065.2 Penaeus monodon | reverse complement strand
CCTAAGAACCCCACTCCCTTGCAACCTCTTCTCCCGAAATCTATCTCAGCCCAAAGCCAGAAGAAACCCTCCAGGCTCACTATGGCAACTCCTCACAGACACAAATAAGGGACAGATATCGAACACCATATTCTCCGCGTACTATTCGAAAATCCGCCAATTTGGAGCCCCGCCAAAATTTCGCGCCTTGCATGTCTTTTCTCTCCCTTCCCCCCTCCTCCTTGGGTACTAAAATACCCACGAGAGACATTCATTTTCAAAAATCTTGGGGCTTCGTTTGTTTTCGAAGTTGTGTTGTTACAACTTTAGTGATAATGGTGAGAGGTGTTAATATTG
>NC_051408.1:7252397-7253902 GCF_015228065.2 Penaeus monodon | reverse complement strand
AGAATGCAACTCGGGTAAGGTTGGCAGCCGTGCGTACGGGCGAGGGCTGCCAACATGCCATCGGTGTGGGTTGAGGGCCGCTCCACACTTTAACTTCTGTTATGGTTTTAAGGTTTATTTTGCCAGGGAGGAGCCTCTGGGAATACCCGAATGATGAAGAATTCCTTTCTTTCTCCGGATTTTATGTCTGTTATTCCGGTGTCCGTTTCCGTATCACAGATCGAGAAAGCAAAGAGAGAGTTGCCACACACTCCTCATTTACTCAACACCTGGGACCGACTGCGAACGCGGAAGAAATTAAGGCCATGTTTTGTTGATCAATTTTACATTTTACATTTTTTTGCATGAATTGCTTTTGATCCCGATGATGTTGATTCTTTATGAGCTGAATGATGATAAGGGTTTTTACGGGAGACAATTAATTTAGCACTAAAATATAAATTTAAAACTGAAGCTATAAGCAATTGTCTTTTTAATAATGAATTTGCATGTGCACATAAACTATTTCTTAAAGAAAGAATATATTTTCAGAATCAGCAATATAAGTTAGTTACCTAATACATTATAAAAACAAATAAGTGAATTGAGGAAAATCAAAAAAATCACTTTAGAAATGATTTCGAAACCTTATTTCTTAACCGAAGAAACACAGTGGTTGTTTAGCGAAGAAATGTAATTGTGGCAATTTGTGTATAAAGATAAAAAAGAAAAACGAATTCCTTTTGGCACACTTTTTATATTATGAAAGAGAGGTTGAAAAGGTTGAAAAAGCTGTTTCAAGCTAAGGAAAAAAAATGCATGTCAAAGAGATTTCGGTAAAGATAGATAGTTTTGATGTGAACATGGCGAAAATCGACCTGAATAATATCCAGGTCGACTTTCTTCAAGTGTATCGTAGGGTGTGTGCAATGTTGCCACCTACATGATAATGCGCATATTTATTGATATTATTTTTTGTGTGTGTGCCATAAATGGCGATAATAGTATTGTGAACAAAATTAAGGGATGGTCCTTTACCAGCCTTAAGTTAGCAATCTCTAATACTCCCGCAATGTTATCTATTACTTTGTAAAGTTATCCGTAACTTCATATTATTTTAGCTAAGAGCGCCGGTGCGTGCCAACAAATCAATACTACACAGAATCCTGCCAAAACGTTAATGATATTAATAATACAAACGATAATGAATAAAAAAAGAACGAAATAAATCAGAAAATTATTAACAGCGACAGAGAAGTATGGTTGAAAAGTCGGTGATAAAAATCCGGTGTTGGTGCTTGGAGTTTTATGGGATTAACTTTCTCGGGATTAAATCTCACTAATATTATAGGAGTTTGAACATGCCAGCTGTTTATGGACTAAATTCGCAATGCATGTTTAACATAACTGGAGTTGAGGTCAGACTGTGCCAGATTTATACGCAAATATTATACACGGTAGATTATACTTTCAAATATACCTTCGCGCAGATAAATAGTATAATAATATTTTGTATTCTTTTCTGT
>NC_051408.1:7251861-7251925 GCF_015228065.2 Penaeus monodon | reverse complement strand
AAAAATTATTTTCTGCACTTTGAGTTGATAGAGTAATATTCATTGAGAAATTTGGTGCTACTGT
>NC_051408.1:7251660-7251803 GCF_015228065.2 Penaeus monodon | reverse complement strand
AGGAATCTCATTATGTTCTGAAATTATCATTACTGTTCTCATCACAAGATTTCTTTTACTGGACCTTAAGAGAAGATCTTTGTAGTTTTCGATCTCCTTTTGTTATTTTTAATTGTGTCCATTACACTTTCCTGTGAAATTGT
>NC_051408.1:7251148-7251268 GCF_015228065.2 Penaeus monodon | reverse complement strand
TCCATTACTTCACACTTGTTATCGCAGCGGCGACGTCGGGCTCAGGTCCAACCAGGTCACCGCAGGCCGGACAGCTTCCCCGAGGAGCTACATTAGGGTGCCGTCACACGCTCGTCTCTC
>NC_051408.1:7250243-7250334 GCF_015228065.2 Penaeus monodon | reverse complement strand
GGTAATTTGGCACCGCAGCACCAGCGCTGACAGAGCAGTGAAGTCGGCATCTTAACACTATCACCGCCAGTGTGGTACCACCAGAACAGTG
>NC_051408.1:7249566-7249767 GCF_015228065.2 Penaeus monodon | reverse complement strand
ATATATATTTTTTTATTTTCTCCTATAGTATCAAAAAATCCTGTCCAGTGAGAAACACCCTGGTTCCTTTGAGTCCCCTATCGTGTTCCTGGCGAGGACCTAGCGTGTGGCAGCGGGTCTGACTAAACATTCACTCGCCGTCACACAACCTGGATTTACGAGGTCATCGCTTCTTGTCCCGTGCGTGTTCTGGTTTTCCTG
>NC_051408.1:7248197-7249435 GCF_015228065.2 Penaeus monodon | reverse complement strand
GCATGGTAAAATGTTTTCGCTTTTTTCGTATATCAATCTCCGATTATATTTCTTATGAAGATACCTATATCTTTTCTAAATACAATTTGAATATGCAAATGAGTATTCTATCCACTATCGAATGTTAAGAAAATTAGAACAACGACCAGGATATTTTAAATCTAAAACACTAAGGCACGTACTGAAGCATCACCCAAACTACATTTGTTTTCCCGAGCCCATATGACACCAAAAACACATGATCCAACTTTCTGTGAATCAACTCCACAGACGCACGCCACTCGTGTGACATATTCGACTTGCAAATACTTCTTGCAAAGGGAAAACCGCCTTGCCAACCCGCCTTGTTGCAAGGTGACTGACCTGATCATTCGCCCATCTGCAGAGCCACCTGCTGCCAGGAGGTGGCAGGGTAGACGGCTGGTGGCGGGGTAGATAGAGGCGAGTGTGGTTCGAAAAGACCAGGTGGTAGTGGGTGGTTATGACTCACACGAAATAGCGTGCATAGTTTCTTTGGGCGCGGGAATATTTCGGAAGGTGGAGGTCTAGGATAATGCTATAAAGTGACCATAAGGAGACAAGGAGATAAGGAGATAAAGGGGTATGAAGAAGGGAGATCGAGATTTGAAGTTTTGCTAGGTGGGTATACTGAAACTCACCATAGAGATACAAAAGATATGGGTACGTTATAGTACGAAATATAATACTGCAACTCAATTTCTTTATGTCTCTTAATGTGGCAAAGTAAGTACTGTACAATGAAAATAAACTAGAGAATGCTAACACGAAGATCCAGTTACCTTCATCGTATTTTAATATCTAGGAGAAAGGTGATGATACAATTAATCGCTGTCCGTTTCATTCAGACACTGCCAAAATCATATCGACAAATCTAAATGAAAAAGTTATTAGTGATAGCTCTATTACGACAGAACGCTGGACGAAGGAAAGACGACCTTCTGACTGTTATCTCGAATGACTAAAATCCTTTGATCCAGACGGTCTCGTCCCTGTTCGTATTTTTGGCTCCAACACACACGCCTTTTGGCAGTGACTTCCTTCTGTGGAATTAGCTTGTCCTTAAAACTCCAAATAAAAAACTATATATATCAACCGCAATCACATCCTGACACACTTTCAACTGCAAGGACATAATCAGAAATTCAGACTTGTTCAAACGCAGCCACTAACTAAGACTCACGCAAATACAAACACACACATACACTAATATACTGTGG
>NC_051408.1:7247870-7247951 GCF_015228065.2 Penaeus monodon | reverse complement strand
GATAATGCATATCTAATTCAAAATACATTTTTTTCATTACTTTATCAATGCGACTCAGTCCACCCCCCACAAAAAAAAATG
>NC_051408.1:7247260-7247816 GCF_015228065.2 Penaeus monodon | reverse complement strand
AAAGGATGGAGAGCAAAAGAGAAGGACGTAATAGATCTGAATAAACCAAAACGACTGGAACAGAAGTTCCACGGCGACAAATCAAACCCTATAGAGCAAAGCACGAGCTCGAGAGAGATCATGAAGCGATCTTGAACCCAAAAACCACTTGAGACTCTTGCAACATTAATGTCTCCTCACGCGTGAAGAATGAAGCTCGAACGACAGACGAACCGGGCGGAAGAGGAATAGAAGAAAAAATAAACACTGTGATTGAGGAGAATATAAGGATAAGAAGAGAAGAAGCGTCGAAAAGGAAGACAAGAAAGAAAAAATGTGAATAAATGATGAGGGCCCACACTGAAGCTTCGAACTACAGATGAACCCAATGAGAAAAAGAAAGAGAGAAGGATAAAGAAGGAAATATGATATATGATAATGATTCATACTGAGCTTCGAACTACAGACCACCTCGAGAAGAAGATAAGGTGGCAAAAAGAAGTAGAAGGAGATATGATATCCCACTGAGCATCGAACTTCAGACGGATGGAAAGTGGACGACCTTGTGTAGTAGGGG
>NC_051408.1:7246313-7246956 GCF_015228065.2 Penaeus monodon | reverse complement strand
CTAATCGACTTTCGAACTGGAACTGAGATCGAATATCAGAGAGGAAGTATGGGCGGTGAAAATGTTTAAGTAGCTGATATAATGTTATTTTTAAAACTCATGTTATTTAACTATTCAGGAGACTAACATATATATGATCCTGTGAATAGATTACGCAGATAAATGATATGCGTAATGCACTGCACAATAATACAAATAGGAAATATATAGTATTTATATTCATTCATATTACAGACTTTATTATAAACCGTCCAGTTCTGATTTGAATGCTAGCTCCAAGTACAACCTCGATACTTAACACTCAAGTAATATTTGTGCTCTTGTTCGGCGCAAAGACAGGATTCTTGGCAGAAGTGAGAATGTGAAGGTGGTACCACTAGCGGCGCGGCCACTGGCACTACGTGGCACTAGCTGGTATTGATGGTATCGCTGCGTGTAGTTGTAAGGCCTGTTGGTAAGAGTGGTGGAATGGCGATGATGGTGTTGGAAAAGGGAGACTCGGTGTTATTTGAAGTGGATATATGACTGGTGCAGGGGTGGTTGACTTGTGGAGATATTGTATACGTAATGTAACACTTGCAGTAGGAATGATACAACGAGTAAAGGCAGAAGCATAATGTATTAGTAATAGTTGGACTGGCTG
>NC_051408.1:7244344-7244432 GCF_015228065.2 Penaeus monodon | reverse complement strand
ATATGCGAAGGCAAAGGAGCGCATGACAGTTTCTCGGCTCCGGCCAGCGCCGGCGCCGCGACCTCGCCTCCACCGCCTCTCCTCCGGC
>NC_051408.1:7243681-7244313 GCF_015228065.2 Penaeus monodon | reverse complement strand
CCACGCCGGGAGCGCCTCGTGCCCTAGACCAGGAGAGGCGGCGAGGCCCCCAGTGCCCCTGGTCCCACCGCCGCGCAGTGCCAAGTAGGGATGAGGCCGCGCTGGACGGCCCTGGGTATTTATAACCGCCGGGGTGCCAAAGTTAAACTGACGGACACCCTCATACCCGTGGCTCTACTTCGGGTGCGCCTCCCGTGGCACTCTCCGTGGCGCTCGGGCTATTTTGGCCCCGGGTCGCTCCTCTCCCGACCGTCTGCTGTGACGGACGGCGGGAGGAGTCCTGCTGGCGTCCCCCTCGAGGCAGGAAGGGCGGGCAAGCCATCTCAGGTCAGCTCAAGTCCCACGAAAACCGGACTCAAACGCGACGAAGACTATAGGAGAAGACTATAGTAAATGTGAGAACTCAATTTTTAACTTAGACCCGAACCCAAGTCAACTGTAATACAACGCAAGCCCCGATCTCTGACTTGTAATACAACTCAAACGGGACTCTGATCCAGCTCAAGGCGAAATCAAGCTCAGGTCTAATTCTGATCTGTAATCCAACTCAAGTCCAATTCAACCATAACTCAAGCTCAACTGAAGCCAACTCAAGTTCCTCTTAATTGAAAGCCGAACTCAAGTCAACTGTA
>NC_051408.1:7243508-7243620 GCF_015228065.2 Penaeus monodon | reverse complement strand
CCATGCCAAGTGACGTGCGATCTTGTAAGCAAAAGATATTTTTAAAGAAGTCAAAAGGCCTTTTTTTTTCTTTTAGGAAGGTAACTTAACGTTCTCTGAGTCATGAAGGCTG
>NC_051408.1:7242280-7242814 GCF_015228065.2 Penaeus monodon | reverse complement strand
CATTCCATCCAGATTTAAAAACCATGAAAAACAGGGAAAATAAAGGTCATATGTCGCAACTCATGATCACCGGAACTTACCTGAAGACACCCATCGTTTGAAGGATAATTAACAGGTGAATCATTCAGCTGAAGGATAATGAACAGGTGAATCATTCAGCTGAAGGATAATTAACAGGTGAATCATTCAGCTGAAGGATAATGAACAGGTGAATCATTCAGCTGAAGGATAATGAACAGGTGAATCATTTAGCTGAAGGATAATGAACAGGTGAATCATTAGCTGAAGGATAATGAACAGGTGAATCATTCAGCTGAAGGATAATGAACAGGTGAATCATTCAGCTGAAGGATAATGAACAGGTGAATCATTCAGCTGAAGGATAATGAACAGGTTCAGCTGAAGGATAATTAACAGGTGAATCATTCAGCTGAAGGATAATGAACAGGTGAATCATTCAGCTTCATCCGATACGCGGTCTATGGCTCCCCTATCTTGGCCAGACTTCAATGGGTTAATGGTGCGTTGCTACTC
>NC_051408.1:7240522-7240749 GCF_015228065.2 Penaeus monodon | reverse complement strand
TAGGTCTAGAAAGCCTCTCCTGTTTCTAAAGCGCCGACTGCAGAGTAAGGTTTTGATTTCTTAAAACAGGAAATAGTCACATGGAGTGAGATCGGGGAGTGAGGTGGCTGCAGGGAATTCTTCAGAGCAATTATGCTCATTTGCAGAGAAAGCAGCGTGGCGATCGCAGGCCAGACATGGTCATGCATTTGGTTGGCGCTTTGTCTCTGGATCACACACACACACAC
>NC_051408.1:7238052-7238600 GCF_015228065.2 Penaeus monodon | reverse complement strand
TTGCGACTGCAAAGCCAACTCTCTACCACTGAGCTATGCCACCTCTACATATATATATATTTATTTGTGTGTGAATATAAACAAAATAATATTCTGTCATCTTCAGTTTTTGGGAAGCCTAGTGGTCTTTCCTGTCAACTGTGTTAATTATTCACATCATCGTAATGACAATGTTTTGGTTTCGAGGCCATTAAACGCCCTTTCATTGCAGAGCCGAGTTCAGTCATTTCGCTGTACCAAATATTTTCGTACAAGAATCGCAGCAAGAGTATCAATGTACTATGTGTATATACGCATACATGCATGTATGTGTGTTAGAAATATGAAATAATTCTCTGATTTGTAAGTTTTCCCAGTGAATCACGAAATATGCATGTACCCCTGAATCACAAATGCAAAACAGAACTCACACAAAACAAACACAGTGTTGGAACGAGACCATAATGTTCAAAATTGAAGCGATGTACTAACACGGTCTTAACAACAAGAAGAGATTTTTTAACATTGTGAACATGACATTAGATATTAACTATTGACAAACTATTAAC
>NC_051408.1:7237722-7237880 GCF_015228065.2 Penaeus monodon | reverse complement strand
AATCATCAAAACTACTCACGGAAAGATAAACAGCGCCATTTTGTGCGAGAATCGAGCCTTCATGACCAAAATTAGTTAAGCCACTCCTAAAAAGGCAGTCTTGTCTTGTATAAACATACTGGCGCGTTTCCACAGCTACGCTCGCCTCTGCACACTGT
>NC_051408.1:7236626-7236832 GCF_015228065.2 Penaeus monodon | reverse complement strand
GAGGAACGGATACTGCTCTCGAACGCTGTCTTCGAGCGTTCGCCTAACACTCCGGATTCACGCGGCTGCAGAAGAAGAAAATGTTTGTACAAGTTCCTTAGCTTCCAATGAAAACATTTATGCGTTACAGTGAGAATTAATTTTGGAAAATATTTTTGCTTTCAGGATTGTGGTTGTGCTTTTGTTTTTGAACAGTTTAAGATGAG
>NC_051408.1:7234240-7234388 GCF_015228065.2 Penaeus monodon | reverse complement strand
TAGATCAAAGACACAGATTAAACTTTTAAGTAATCGTAACCTTTGTACCGAACACTAGGTAGTATATTTTTCTTTTCTTTTTTTTTCCTAAGGCTATTTATGCATTGCTTTTGTTGCAAAGGAGACAGATGCTTACACTACCATCGTG
>NC_051408.1:7234101-7234206 GCF_015228065.2 Penaeus monodon | reverse complement strand
AACATCCCAGAAATCTCTCTCAGCTCGTAAAGTGTAAGTATAAGATGTGAAATTCCTAAATATTATGCATCTGCTTGATTCAGTTGTCTCCTCGCGCGTTGCAGT
>NC_051408.1:7233994-7234061 GCF_015228065.2 Penaeus monodon | reverse complement strand
CTCTATCTCATGTAAACAAAGTCGTGAGGCTCACGTAGGGGGGGGGGGGAATTGTGGGCTTTCTTAT
>NC_051408.1:7232106-7232787 GCF_015228065.2 Penaeus monodon | reverse complement strand
GCACCTCAGTTAAGTGCTTTAAACATAGCTCCCACGCGAGCGGCGCCAAGATATACGGTCTTGTTGACATAATCATAAAGTTTCCGGGCAAAGTAGATGGCCAATTTGCGAATCCTCTCATCTGCTGGTATTTTTCAAAGATTTGAGCTTACACTAGCTTATTTTCTAAATCATTCATACTACTTGTGTCTAAACAAAAATGTTATCTGAATACTAAGATCGGAATTATTATTTTTTTCTCTTTTTAAGAGATGAAAAAAAAAGAATGGGAAGCGGTAGTCAGCGGTATAGCTTTCGGATGCAACAGCCTTTCCCGCTTCACACATAAGTATAAACTTCCTTACCAAATGACCGAATTATAACGTTTCAATTCTATTCCACCTACGGGAGATTCATTACGATGAATTTACGCTTCAGTGTCTTGGAAAAGATTTATTATCGGACCCGCGTTTAGATCTCGGAATTCTAACGATCAACATTTAATTTTGACATTTGGCGGCTCGTCGGGAGAGAATGACGTCCATTAGCTTTCGAAACTCAAAGAAGAGCAATAATTCGGTACGTTAATATGTCACCTCGAAAGAAATTCAGGCTTCTAATATGTCGTAGTCGTGGTTTGTAAAAAATGACATCTATTTCTTTACTGGGTTTTTATTTTGTTTTATTTCTCAATCTATCAAA
>NC_051408.1:7231597-7231803 GCF_015228065.2 Penaeus monodon | reverse complement strand
ACCGCGGAAAAAATTAACTCCATTGTACACAAGACAGATGAATATTCCTCAAAAAACTATAGACAGAGGAAGTATTTCGTTTATCTGTTTTTTTTCTTAACTTCTCCCCATATTCTGAATTCCAAATTAAAAGGATTTGTTTTGTGTTAAAATTCCTTGGCAAGTGCAGGGAAGAAATCTCTCTTATTCTTACATTATTTCATCGT
>NC_051408.1:7230669-7230841 GCF_015228065.2 Penaeus monodon | reverse complement strand
TACCTTTGCGATTTGAATGAAAGACAGTATCCCAAAATGTGCATTAAATATATGGCAAACCAGCTGCTTCATTTTGGCCAGCTTCCCTACGGCAATTTGCACAGTAAGCTAGACGAGCCAGATAAACAGATAAAAGAGAGACATAAAAGAAGATAAAAAAAAAAATTCATTG
>NC_051408.1:7228673-7229158 GCF_015228065.2 Penaeus monodon | reverse complement strand
AATCAATTTAAGTATGCATCAATTGTGTGTTCGTGTTTACATGTGTGTGCTTCCACATATTTGATATAATAAAATGCATAAAATCCATCAGTGTTAAAATCCACATAAACACCCCCCTTCCGCAAGAATAATCCTGAAAGACACGTGTAACATTAAACTCCACAAAAATATATATAAAGTAAAAAATTAGAATGAGAAAATAATTCGAATTCATTCATATTTTCGTTCTCCAAGTTTGGGTAATAAATGTCCTTGCAGACGCTTGCTTTATTTAGAGTTAATTCTAGTCGGATATTTTGACTTGTCCCGTGTCCTGTAAATTTTCAGGATGTTGATAGTTCGCTGTTCGGAATAAGGGGAGAATTGCCTGCTTTAGTGGTAGGTCTCAGATAGCAATGCTCTGTGCAGTACATTATTATTCCTTTTTATAAATTCTATAGTGTTTTGATTCAGAATCTTTGGATGTGTTGTGTCACGTACAAGTG
>NC_051408.1:7226864-7227021 GCF_015228065.2 Penaeus monodon | reverse complement strand
TCCGCGTAACGTAAGACTTGTTTTACCCTCGTTATCCTCCAGAGAATTCTGTCATTCCCCCCTCTTTATCGCATATTTCTATTATTCCTTTTTTTTTTGTCTCCGCCTGTTCCTCTTTATCGTTTTTGTTTACTTTTAATTTTTTTTTTCCTTCTTT
>NC_051408.1:7226437-7226604 GCF_015228065.2 Penaeus monodon | reverse complement strand
CCGTCGGGGATAAAAATGGCCACAAGACTCCCGGGAATCCTACAACAAATTTGTCTTAACCCAAAAGTTTCAGGTTCTGGGAAGCAATTGTTGTCCCGAGTTCAAGTTGGCGGAGCTTTGTGTTGCAAGGTTGTTTGTTCCTCGGGCGCGTGCCAGGTTTCTACTTA
>NC_051408.1:7225133-7225307 GCF_015228065.2 Penaeus monodon | reverse complement strand
GAAGTGACCGTGATTAATCAGTGTACATTGATATGATTTAGCAATCGTTGCACATTATTAATCAATATTGTTTTGTCTTGAGAAAATACGGTTATATCTACTCGAGTCGCACCCGAGTTCAAAATTGCAATTGATTTCATTGTATTTCTTGCTATCTCCTTGTTTCACAGTTCC
>NC_051408.1:7224339-7224480 GCF_015228065.2 Penaeus monodon | reverse complement strand
AATCACAACAGCAGGGCGACTAAGTAACCCTGAAAGCGGATCACGGCAATTCACAACTGTGGCCAAAACAACAGCATTCAGCAAAGGAATTTTCTTGCTTGATCTTCAAAAACATTTTCGAGACAAGAACTGAAGACGTGG
>NC_051408.1:7224199-7224307 GCF_015228065.2 Penaeus monodon | reverse complement strand
GTACGGGAAAATGTATCAGCACTACGAAAGGGAGATATTGATGAATATTGATAAGTAGGAAAAGACGGACCAAAATAAGGAGAAGAGTGAAGTGACGAAAGATGATGA
>NC_051408.1:7223767-7224097 GCF_015228065.2 Penaeus monodon | reverse complement strand
TAGGAGAAGAAGAAGAATAGGAGGAGGAAGGGAAAAAAATCAGAGGAGAAGGAAGGAGTCTAGTTAATTCTGCCAGATGATTCAGCGTCTGGGAGGGGTATGACGTCACGGGGGTGTGGGCGGGGAATATCAGAAATACTTCGGCGTTATGCTTGTTCTGCGCACCCAACGGGCGGCCTTCCTCGTGGGCGGGCGAGGTCGAGATTGGCGATATGCGCTTATATGTACAGCTGTTCGCATTTGCTACAGGAAATACAGACCGGCGTGCATGCATTCACACTCACGTACACATAGATAAAAACATGAATAAATATATGTGAGTGAAGACCT
>NC_051408.1:7222816-7223031 GCF_015228065.2 Penaeus monodon | reverse complement strand
GTGTGCAATTAAGAAAACAACCTGCTTTTATTCAAAACTTTGTGTCAGTACAAACCTCGATGATAAGTAGATAGATTAATAAATATCCATATATCAGTCTGTTTACATAAATGCATATGTATGCTTATGTACATTGTAGGCATGAAAGCGTGGGTATGATTGCGCATCTGTGCATATGTATCTCATGTATCTTCTAGAAATACACACACAATTAT
>NC_051408.1:7222073-7222532 GCF_015228065.2 Penaeus monodon | reverse complement strand
CTCAACTGACCCCCAACTCCCCCGGGCTCGCTCATCTTCGACCGTCCAAAAAAACCCGAAATACAACTCGTGACTCATTCTGTGAGTTATGAATCCCATCCATAACGAAAGAAAGATATTTACTTGGCTGGAGGCGTTGTTTTCGGGCCGAGCGTTCGCATACAGTTCGACCGTCGGCGCGCGGATCCAACTTTCGTGACGTCACGCATGGGTCGAGGGAGTGACGTCATCAAGAGGTATGAGGGGGAGGCTGTACATGGTTTCCTGCTCAAGTTTATTTATATGTGGCCTCGCGAACACCAGCTGTCACGCCGGAGAGTGACGCTTGTAACGTATTTCTGACGAGAAAATGCGTTTACCTTTGAAGTAGCTTCGATGACAACCAGGGAGTCTTGAGGAGATGAGGAATTATTTCTTTCTTTATTTAAAAAAGCTGTTCTTCTTGGCGTTATACGAATG
>NC_051408.1:7221795-7221896 GCF_015228065.2 Penaeus monodon | reverse complement strand
TTCAAGGAAACTGATGAAATACATTGCGAAATAAGCATCTTTCCCTCATAAACATGGAATTTAGAAATAAACCCGGAGTAAACATCGAAAACCCCCCCCCC
>NC_051408.1:7221377-7221678 GCF_015228065.2 Penaeus monodon | reverse complement strand
TTTACCTCATTTTCCTATCATCTCTTTCACTATGCAAAATTATTACATTGATCGTCTAAAACGTATTCAACTTTGTATTTATTCTTACTTGCCTCCCCTCCTTTGATGCCGTTTCTTCTTACTCATTAAAATTCTTATTAAGAGAAACATGTTTTTTTTTTTTTTCCTGAAAATCTCGTAAACAAACATTATGGAAAAAGAAGAAGAAGAAAAAATCTTGACTGACTTAAATAATGAACAAGTGTGACTTTCATTATAACGAGGTATTTACAAAAAAAAAAAGTTAAATTTCTCGATATAA
>NC_051408.1:7219591-7219731 GCF_015228065.2 Penaeus monodon | reverse complement strand
ACCTACGTGAGTCAGACCTCATGATCTTGGCAAGAGTAACAGCGTCTGTAAATAAGTGAGGTTTTGCCGACCTAGAAATTCCCTTGGAGGCACGAGCTTCTCTCTCGGACGTGCGGTAATGAAGTTATGACGAGAACAAT
>NC_051408.1:7218996-7219211 GCF_015228065.2 Penaeus monodon | reverse complement strand
TCATGATGTAAGAAAACAAGATAAAAATAAACAGATAAGAAATGAGAAATGAATAACAAAGATAATATTCTTAGTTGTGAATGGTGGCAGACAAGGAACACACACTCGCTTTGTTGTCAGTCAAGGAACATGACGAGGCTGCTTCCTGCCGCTAAGAGTCACTTCTGGCGACCCTGTCCATATTCTTAGCACTATCGAAATGAGAGTCAGACTGA
>NC_051408.1:7215099-7215422 GCF_015228065.2 Penaeus monodon | reverse complement strand
CAGAAAGAGTACAGTGCTGGCGCCACACTCAGTGGAGGCTGATGCTTGTTCTGCTTTCTTAAATCACTTGCATAAAAAAAATCCCTAAAGCATCAGTGCCTTCAGCCTCACTGGTGCCAAGCATGACCTCTTGCCCGTCCTTCGGATTACATCAGTGAAGAGCGGGTCTTGAGCAACAGGTCGTCTTCCATATCACCCGTGGCCAGGATATTCCAGCGCCGCGACAGAGCAACAACACAGCACTGTTGGCGTAGCGGAATTGTGGGAGGGAATGTTCCAGTGACTCTTCAAGGCAGAGATCCGTGACCATTTGTGACCAACGG
>NC_051408.1:7213381-7213754 GCF_015228065.2 Penaeus monodon | reverse complement strand
CAAACCTGAAGGCTAGTTTCCGAGCAGGCATGGCAGAGCATGATTATAGCTCTTATTCATGAGATTGTCATGGGCGCGGGAGGCGAGTCCGCGTCCAATTATACCACAGAGTTTCGTGTCTAACTCTAGATATTACTCAGCAACTGACTTCTGAATTATTTAAGCTCAGTTGATTTGGAAAGTAAAAAAGGACTGAGTTCTATATTTTGGTTTGCATCTGTCTTGTTGGAAGCGATGAGTGCGAAGGATGGATGAAGAGAGAAAGGGAGAAGAGAGAAAGGGAGAAGAGAGAAAAGAGAAGAGAAGGTGCGGGGGTAAAGATAGAGATAAAAAGAGAAACTGAGGGAGGGGGATGTAGATGAGGAGAAGGTAG
>NC_051408.1:7212821-7213176 GCF_015228065.2 Penaeus monodon | reverse complement strand
GCCAGGTGGATAGGCAAATGTGGAGATAGATTGAGAGGTAAATGAAGAATAAGTAATATGATAGGAAAGATAGGTGAATAAATTATCAGAAATAGGAAAATGGTTATAGAGAGAGAAAAAAAAAATCTGAGATGTAAGTAAACAAGCAAAAACATACGTAATCATAATGATACAAATATATACTTAAATGGAAATAAACATGCAAAGAGAAAATAACATGAAATGTGAAGAAGGAGAAAAAAAGGAAGAGAGAATAAATCTGGATAACTCACGTCATTGCATATATAGGCATAATGCAATAGAATGCAATTTATAACTGAAAAGAGAGGACCAGACTAGAAACAAACAATTTAGT
>NC_051408.1:7212285-7212783 GCF_015228065.2 Penaeus monodon | reverse complement strand
CATGTCTACGCAACATAGTACGCCTTTGCAATTGCACGTGCCAAGGAAACGTCGCAGTTACAAAACATGCGTTCTAAATCACAAGCATTTTTTTTTTCTTATTCAAACGCCCTTTTCAGCGTGCGTAAAAAGCCAGAAGGAAACATTTTAAGGGAATTTAAAAAATTTTTGACTTCGTATTTTTATGGATGTGCTTGAGGAGCTAAATATATTGTGAACGTTACAGCCAGGAAGAAATATATATTGCGTATGCTATAGGCAAGAACAAAGAGAACTGTGTATTGCAAAAGAGGAACTGACTAATATGTCTAATATGCAGAAAAATACAGTTAACGTATTGTCTACGTTGCATAAAGACCTATCTCTATTACGTCTATTACATCCACAAAACACTAAGTATTAATATTACTTATATATATTACTTATATATATTACTTATATATATTACTTATATTACATGCTTACAAGGAGCTAACAACACTGCTCTAGTCACATGCT
>NC_051408.1:7212068-7212253 GCF_015228065.2 Penaeus monodon | reverse complement strand
TGCGTATGTTATCTACATACAAGGAACTACGTAAAACACACAAAATTGAGTAAATTGCGTATATAAGGTAAATGCAAACAAGAAAGTAATTAGTTGTGTTGAGCAATGGTTGATAATTATTATTTTTGGACACACTAATCAAGACGCAAGAAAAAAAAGCATATAAAAGCATATTAATAATTCAA
>NC_051408.1:7210799-7211055 GCF_015228065.2 Penaeus monodon | reverse complement strand
CTAAGGAAACCACACAACCCACAAAAGCAACCCACTCATATACACCCCTGGCCCCTTTTCCCCCCTCCTTCCCACCCCCACCCCCTACCACCCACCTCCACCCCCTCCACACACACGGATAACGAATAATGAAGTTCGAACGACGGGATCTGAGCACGAGGCAACGACCACTCAGGGAGGCCGTGGTGGTCGTTGGTCGTTCTCTCTCTCAGGTGACCAGAGAAAAGCCAGGAGGTCTGTGCTCAAAATAAAACGG
>NC_051408.1:7208992-7210293 GCF_015228065.2 Penaeus monodon | reverse complement strand
GGGAGGAGGGAACTGAAGGAGGGAAGCGCGAGGGAGCGAGGAAGGAAGGGAGCAAGGAGGGAGGGAGCGAAGAGAGGGGGGGGCGAAGAAGGGAGGGGGCGAAGAGGGGGGAGGGGCGAAAAGAGGAGGGAGCGAAAAAGAAAGGGGGGGAGTGAAGAAGGCGAAAAGAGGGAGGGAGCAAGGAGGGAGGAGCAAGGAGGGAGGGAGGGAGCGAAGAGAGGAGGGGGCAAGGAGGAAGGGGGCAAGAGAGGAAGGGGCGAAGAGAAGGAGGAGCGAAGGAGGGAGGGGGAAAGAGGGAGGGGGCGAAGAGAGGAGGGAGCAAAAAAGAGGGAGGGGAGGGAGGAAAAGAGGGAGGGAGGGGCGAAGAGAGGAAGGGGGCGAAGAAAAGGGAAGGGGGCGAAGAGAGGAAAGGGGCGAAGAGAGGGAGGGGCGAAGAGAGGAGGAGGCGGAGAGGGGGGGAGAGGGGGGGCAAAGGGGAGGGGCGAAAAGAGGGAGGGGGAAGAGAGGGGGGGACGATTAAGGGGGGGAGCGAAGAGAGGGGGAGCGAAAAGGGGGGGGCAAAAGAGGGGGGGAGCGAAGAGAGGAGGGGGCGAAGAGAGGAGGGACGAAGGAGGGGGGAGCGAAGAGAGGGAGGGAGCGAAGAGAGGGAGGGACGAAGAGAGGGAGGGGGCGAGAGAGAGGGGAGGGACGAAAGAGGGGGGACGAAGAGAGGGGGGGACGAAGGAGGAGGGAGCGAAAAGGGAGGGGGCGAAGAGAGGAAGGGAGGGAAAAGGGGGGGGCAAAGGGGGGGGGGAGCGAAGAGAGGGGGGGAGCGAAAGAGAGGAGGGGGCGAAAAAAGAAGGGAGGGAGCGAAGAAGGGGAGGGAGGAAAAGAGGGGGGGGCGAAGAGAGGGGGGGGCGAAAAGAGGGGGGACGAAGGAGGGGGGAGCGAAAAGAGGGAGGGAGGGAAAAGAGGGGGGAGCGAAGAGAGGGGGGGAGGAAAAGAGGAGGGGGCGAAAAGAGGGAAGGAGTGAAGAAGGGAAAAGGGGTAAAAAAGGGGGGGAGCAAGAGAGGGAGGGAGCAAAGAGAGGGGGGGCGAAAAGAGGGAGGAGCAAAGAGGGAGGGGGCGAGGAGAGGGAGGGGCAGGAGAGGAGGGGGCGAAGAGGGAGGGGGGAAAAGAGGGGGGGACGAAGAGAGGGAGGGGAAAGGGAGGGGGGGCGAAGGGAGGGAGGGGCGAAGAGGGGAGGGAGGAAGAGAGGGGGGAGCAAAGGAAGGGGGGAGGGAGGGAAAGGAAGAGAGGGAGGGAGCCAGAGAGGGGGGAGG
>NC_051408.1:7208519-7208947 GCF_015228065.2 Penaeus monodon | reverse complement strand
GAGAGGGAGGGGGGAAAAGAGGGAGGGGGCAAGAGAGGGGGGGGCAAGGGGGGGGAGCGAAGAGAGGGGGACAAGAGAGGGAGGGAGCGAGAGAGGGAGGGGCGAAGAAGGGAGGGAGCAAGAGAGGGAGGGAGCGAGGAGAGGGAGGGAGCGAGGAGAGGGAGGGGGCGAAGAGAGGGAGGGAGCAGGGAGGGAGGGAGCGAAGAGAGGGAGGGAGCGAAGAGAGGGAGGGAGCGAAGAGAGGGAGGGAGCGAAGAGAGGGAGGGAGCGAAGAGAGGGAGGGAGCGAAGAGAGGGAGGGAGCGAAGAGAGGGAGGGAGCGAAGAGAGGGAGGGAGCAAAGAGAGGGAGGGAGCGAGGAGGGAGGGAGGGGCCAAGTGCAACAGCAGCGCCGAGGAATGGCTGCTATGTTGCCTCGTGGACGATGCCC
>NC_051408.1:7207291-7207445 GCF_015228065.2 Penaeus monodon | reverse complement strand
AGGTTGATTTTTAATTAGCCGTTATTTTTTGCGACATGTTTTATCAACAGTATCACTGTGTCAATCAGCATTATTGTTCCTATTTATCTATTCATCAATTTCCTTTTGTTTTAAGGAGGTGGGATGAAGGATTTTTCTTTCCAGAAAACGAAGA
>NC_051408.1:7206344-7206955 GCF_015228065.2 Penaeus monodon | reverse complement strand
CTTTCTACAAAAGACGCTTTTCCGTTTTTCTTTGAGGAACACCACCCACTCCATACACCAGGCCCCTCGAAACTAACCCCCAACCCCCATTTCCCCTTTTGGCCTCGCCTCCCCCGTTTGCCTTTCGGACGAGGCCGGCGGCACCCGCGCCTCGGACGCCGCTTCTCCGATCAAGCAGCGGCCCCGAGCGCCAGGGGGGGAAATCCCCGGCCCCCCTTCCCAAGCGTCCCAAAAAGGGACCAAAAACCAAAAGGCACGCGGCCGCGTTTTTGAAAATAATACCGCTGGGAAAAAAAAAAAAGAGCGTTTTGGGGGGGGAAACGATCTTTGATGACGGTCCAAATGGACGCGAGTATGCGGATGTCATCTGTAGAAGTGCATTCTAAACTACTAACACATGTGTTTAGGGCTGTTAAACACACACCACAGACATACAAAACCCAAAATATATATATATTTTAAAAAATTTTTTAATATAAAAATAAAATATAAAAAAATAAAAATAATATAAAAAAATATTTTTAAAAAATAAAAATAAAAAATAAAAATATTTTGTGAAAAATAAAATATGTGCACAACCCCACACACAAAAAAAAAAAAAAAAAAAAAAA
>NC_051408.1:7206027-7206227 GCF_015228065.2 Penaeus monodon | reverse complement strand
GAGGTTTTTATAATAAATATGTAAATATATGTTAAAAAAAAATTTGAAATAAATTTTAAAGATATATAAATTATATAATTTTATATAAAAATATATATATATTTATATATTTTTATTATAATAAATTTTATATTTAAAATATAATATATATATATTTTTATATATATAAAATATATATAATATATATAATATATGGTTTT
>NC_051408.1:7205752-7205875 GCF_015228065.2 Penaeus monodon | reverse complement strand
AAATAATATAAAATTTTAATTTTATTTTTTATTTATTTTGATCAATATAATTGATATATAAAAATATTTTAAAAATTAATTTATATATAAATATTATAAATTTTGTTTTATATAATTATAAAA
>NC_051408.1:7204307-7204520 GCF_015228065.2 Penaeus monodon | reverse complement strand
GAAATCCTCTAAGACCTGACATTTTTCCGACATTTGAATTCACACTGTTTACCTTCTCAAGAGTCGAGCGTCATTTGTTTTTAATCGACAAATGCCGCTCGAAATGCGCAAGCGGCGATAAATGTGGAATCAAGTCGTGCTGTGTAGCGGTAAAGCAGGTTTGGATTCTTTAGCTATTCATTTCTTCGACTTTCTTTAGACAGCTTTTTCTCT
>NC_051408.1:7202774-7202874 GCF_015228065.2 Penaeus monodon | reverse complement strand
AAATCCAAAATACGTTAATAAACACATCAATGAAAAGGATGATGAAGATAAAACCAAATGAAATCGAATATTTGGATCAAAATCAATTTCAAACTGTACG
>NC_051408.1:7201443-7202733 GCF_015228065.2 Penaeus monodon | reverse complement strand
GTCATGTTGATAAAATTAAAGGAAAAAAAAAGATAGAGAAAAAGCTCCTCATGTTTACTTTTTTTCTGAAGCAGTGCAGGCTGGAGCCACGTTTTATCATAGCACTGTCTGTTCTTATGTCAAATCATCGTCTTAAAGGACTTGTGGCTTGGTTCTGGCTTGGGTGGGTTGGTGGTCTTTCGTACAATATGCTGCATGTAATGAGGATGAGGTTTGTGGTATGTCGGAGTTTCGAGGTTCTATAAATGTGTCGTTAGTAATGCGCTGGGTTTGAAGTTCGGTGTCTTGTGTAGATTTTTAATGGAGGAACGTCAAGAGTCAATACTGGAATTCTAATGCATCTGTACAAGATAACTAAGCCATAAATTAATTTCTCAAAATACCCTCCAGACTGTTTTACAACAGTATTCACTTCCACCTACATATCTGTCTCCATTCCCCTGTTTCGAATGCATCCGTCCCACAAATGTACAGCAACCCCCTTCCATGCATAATGGCCATCCACGCCACGCCCTTGGCCAGGTGAGTCCACAATAGAGTTCGTGTGTCCAGCTGGGTTCGGCGCGACCGCAGACCGATTCCTCCTCAGCCTCCTCGTCGTCTCGATGCCAAAAATCTATGGCATTCTCAAGCAGCACCGTTTCTCCTCGCAACGTCTTCCCGTTTTCTTCAGATTGAAAAAAAGGGGGATACGAGCATATTTCTTTTTCCTCCTTTTCGATCGTTCCGGTCTCGTTTTTATAATCAGAGATATTATTTATTTTATTTACCTCTTCCTGGATCTTGTATTTATCCCCCAAGACCCCGCAATAACGCCGGGAATGCTGAACGAAGTCCCGCAGGTGAGCGAACGCCAGAGGAACACCTGTGCCGCGTCGTCCGATGCTGTGTACTTCCCCGTCGTCCCAAATAGTCGTATCTGTGACGCCAGCGACCGCGGTGCCAAGTCTCGCGGATATTTAAGTATTAAAATCCACAGATGAAATGATTAAAGATAAAAAGGCCTACGATGCTTCGATGCGTTCCGGAAGAAAACGAGATATGGGCGGTTCATATATTTTTTTGCCGCCTTTTCCCTCTCTTTCTCGTGTTTCCAATTACCGAAGGAGGAAACTTCGGGGAAAATTTTGCATGTTACATTTTTGCTCGGTGACTCATGGCGAGGAGATACATTTGTTTGTCCAACCGACGAGGGAGGAGGGAGAATTCCGCTAACTCGCATTTCATTTGCCGGTTATTCACTGCTGTTATTCATCAATTAAGGTTATTTACAACGACTCTATATCGTTC
>NC_051408.1:7201280-7201397 GCF_015228065.2 Penaeus monodon | reverse complement strand
CATTAATCACCTCATAAACCTTGATTTCAGAATTTTCATCCAAGAAGCGAATCGAGGAATGCAACAAAGCAATTGCAAATCTTGCAGGCATCATGACCTTCGTGAAAGCCTTGAAGA
>NC_051408.1:7200766-7200898 GCF_015228065.2 Penaeus monodon | reverse complement strand
TGCTACCTTAATGACAGAGGGAGTGCGTGTGGCACGGCGGTGTCATCTCGTGCCGGGGCTGAAGGGAGGCTCCGCTGGGCCAGTGCCAACCCGTCGTAGGCCTGGCACTCACGGAGGCCGGTGACAGGTGGC
>NC_051408.1:7197854-7198231 GCF_015228065.2 Penaeus monodon | reverse complement strand
TTGCAGTTAATAACCAGACGCAAGCATATACAGACTTTCCCAATTTCTTCCTCCTTTTAATTTCTGAAGTACAGTGAGAGACCGTTTATTGAATATATCTAAGATTGTTTCACAATATTAAGAATGTTATCATAGTCGCATTAAGTATATGCCCATAAATTTCATTTAAAGTGATTATATATTATGTATAATAATAATAAAAAGAGAGTTTGAGCAAACGAATACATCTTTGCTTCTTTTCATCGTGTTTTAAATATCCTAAACCCGAGCCAACGAACACTAAATACCACCATTTGACATTTCCTTATAGCTCCCAAAAACCAACAACACATATCACTCATTTTATTCTTTAATGAAAAACACTAGCTCATATACTT
>NC_051408.1:7197394-7197831 GCF_015228065.2 Penaeus monodon | reverse complement strand
GTCTAAGATCCAACTAGAATCATCCCAAACAATGACCCAATCTTTCTCATCGTAACGAGTTTCATTAGTTAATCAACAATGAACGCACACAACAGCACAATGATAACGTGTTCATGAATCAATCAATAACCGAAAGCTTAATACAAAACGAAAAGGACGTGTTTCATTACTTAATCGACAAGGAGCGCAAACAGCAATACTAACCAGAGGGTAAAGCGCGTGCCTGAATAAGTGGCGCCATCTTAATGAGATCGATCCAGCCATTATTATAAGACTCGCCTTACCTTTTCCGCTCAGAATCCCTCGAGGGCTGCTGAGGTAAGTAGAGCTATTTTGCGTCTCTTGCAGCTGTGGATCTCAGCCTATGAAGAGTAGTTTGCGCTTCATACAGCAGCAGATCTCAGACTATACGGTAAAGGAGCACCCGATACGATTTT
>NC_051408.1:7195644-7195802 GCF_015228065.2 Penaeus monodon | reverse complement strand
CAATCAGCTGTTGCCACATGTCATATTAATTTGATAAGCCTTGTTGCCATGAGATGCAGGAATTATCACTATGGCAACGCCTTCCCATTCACACTAACTGAGATTTTTTGTTATGAATAGTGAATATTCACAAATGATAAGGATAGGATCAAATTGAT
>NC_051408.1:7195122-7195227 GCF_015228065.2 Penaeus monodon | reverse complement strand
CCGATCTGTCACAACTTCACAACTTCGGTCATGAAATCTGACACTTGCTGACGCCGGTCCTCTTGGCACGAGTCGCGGGGAAGACGTCAGCTCCGCCAGTGACAG
>NC_051408.1:7194746-7194840 GCF_015228065.2 Penaeus monodon | reverse complement strand
TTTTGCGCCTGCGGTCCGGTCCTTTCCAATCACTTATTCTTAAATGTTTACCTTTTAATAACCAAACTACCAGTGAATTTATAGATGATATTCC
>NC_051408.1:7193517-7193759 GCF_015228065.2 Penaeus monodon | reverse complement strand
GTCTATCAGTTAGTCTGTAACACTATTGTTCCGACAGTCAGTGACATGCAAAGAAGCATTCACGCCAAGCCTATAATTTTCCAGCATAATGTATACACACATGTTATTACAAAACACTTACACAACCACCTCTTCATGAGCCTTCATTATCGACTTTCATTAATTAATAAATGTCATTATCTATTTCTCAGAGATCCGGTAATAATGATGTGTCTACTCCTTTGGCTACGTGAGTATACATA
>NC_051408.1:7192900-7193385 GCF_015228065.2 Penaeus monodon | reverse complement strand
AAAATTGATAAGGAGAAAATAGAGAAAAAAATATAAATAGATAGAAAAATTAACAAATGAACAGACGAAACAAGTTTTGTTGAGTTGAAGAAAATAAAGAATATTTTTTTTTTTTTTATCAAAAAGTCAAAATAAAGTCAAACCATGAGCTCAGGGAGATCCCATAAAACAAATTAGAGAATCCACGCCCATTCCCAATCTACCAATACCATCTATCGACCTATCTATCAACCCGATCCCAACTTTCCCCCCCCCCTCCAGTGGCATACACCGTGGGCGTATCGAGGTGCACGGGCGGCCTGCGCATTGTGGGCGGAACTGAGATGATCCCCGGCCGCCCACCTCTTCTCTGGGCGGCGACCGTGGGCGTGCTTGCCAGTCTGCCGGAGAACGTGCGACTGACTTCCAAGACGGTGAACGTTTGCTGCGCCGAGAACGTGGGTGAGGAACGTTCGTGAGAATCGTTTTCACTTGATCTTTCTCTC
>NC_051408.1:7191939-7192112 GCF_015228065.2 Penaeus monodon | reverse complement strand
GATATATGTAAAGGAGATTGATAAGAAAATTATGGAAAAGATAGACGGCTAGATGTTTAAATGGATTAAATTTAAAATAAGTAGATCATTATCATATTAGATAGATAGTTTATTTAAATTGATAATATATGAAGAAACTGGAAAAATATGAACAGATAAATATGCACACAATA
>NC_051408.1:7191560-7191691 GCF_015228065.2 Penaeus monodon | reverse complement strand
TCAGGCAAACCCTAACACACCAATCACCGTCCTCACGCGACGCAAATCTCAGTTATTATAAATGAAGTCTGGAATGTCAATAAAAGAACTATGTTCTTCCTACTTATGTACCTAGCATTGTACTATGTGCG
>NC_051408.1:7190646-7191010 GCF_015228065.2 Penaeus monodon | reverse complement strand
ACCAACCAAACAACCTATTCTTTCCTAACCACCTCGATACTTCCACTTCTAACTCCACCTTCTGCAGACAACTCCTTCCTGCTGCGGATGTGGACTTCAGAGGCCGTTCCACTAAGCATGTGGAGCGAAGGAGAGTGGAGGTCCTTCCTGTCCCGCTCCACCTACCAGAATGGGGCCTCGTACGTTCTCGTGGGTAACAGAACGTGGATACTGAACGTTCTGCCTCTGGTGAGCTTTCCTTGGCGATTATGGTGTACGTTTTTTTTTTTTTTTTACTGTGGATACGGGTAGGGATGGAGCGAAATGCTGTTCGGTATTTGGTTTATGTGGATTTGCGGCTTATATTTGCAACTCTGGAGAGGTT
>NC_051408.1:7189699-7190334 GCF_015228065.2 Penaeus monodon | reverse complement strand
ATTTGACGCAGATATTCAGAACAATCAATAAGCAATCATTAATTTATATTTTTTCTATCAGATTGGTGAATCAATCAGGAACAAATCAACTAACATACAGGTAGGATCTCACTAAGAATAAAAATACAACATAATATGAAAAAATAAGATAAATAATCATAAAAAACAATAGAACGATAAAAACAAAATAAATAGGAATAACAAAACTGAAATAATGAAATGAAAGAAAAAAAAAAGTTCGCAGCCCCTCTTTCAAATTCCTACCCCCCCCCCTCCCCTCCCGCCAGAAGACGCAGTGGGTGGCCGTGTCCACCGAGCAGGCAGACGAGGCCTTCAGGAGAGCCCTCGAAAACAACCTGCCAGAGATGACCAGGTTCCTCCTCCTGCAGGAGAGTCGACCGAAAGCCAAAGGGAATCCCGCCAGATCCTCCATTCCCTCAGCTTCTTCCAAACCCGCTGAGTCTCAGGTCGCCATCCACCTAGCCGAGTACCCTGGCGACGGAGGCCCGGCCATCCTCCAGTGGGCGGGGTTTTGGGACGAGGGGAGGGGCGTGCGGCTGCAGGATCCTCCCCTTCGGTTCAAACCTCCGAGGCACTTCCACGGGAGGAAGATGACCCTGACGACCGTGCATGTA
>NC_051408.1:7189036-7189358 GCF_015228065.2 Penaeus monodon | reverse complement strand
GGATAACAGCGATTAATAAATAAAAAAACGTAAGAATTTAGTACAATATTCGCTTTAATCTAAACACTGCGGACACTTAATATTTACAAACGGATAAACAAAATAATTAGAAAAAAAAAGTAAATGAGTAAATAAAAAATAAAATCTATACAGGGGGTGAACCTATGACGAGAACAAGATAATGTGAAATAAACTGGTTGTGAACAAAATGTGTGTATGAATTATTAATCGAAGTATAGGTCTAATACGGCAATCCACTCAGAAACGGTCGAGTTGGGTCAATTAACCGAGCGAAGTCGAAGGTTCCCTCGTTAGTAGCGTT
>NC_051408.1:7188244-7188958 GCF_015228065.2 Penaeus monodon | reverse complement strand
AAAGGGGAAGAAGAGAGGGAGAGAGAAAATGTTTTCCGTTTCGGATGAAAAAAGGAAAGCCGTTTTCATCATTCAGTACCCAAAACCCAAGATCGTTAATTTCACGGAAAGGCCATCCTTTAAAAAATTTTTTGGTTTCAACAAAAAAACGAAAAAAGGGGTGTCGAATAAAGGATTGACAATTTACTGGTGTTTAAGATGGTCTCTTTTTTTTATATTTTTTTGGATGGCGAGTATTGAATCTAGAGAGGAATAGAGTTCCAAACAGTAGGGCCCCCAAATAAGTGATCGATTAACGGAAAGGCAATAATTATGACAATAATTATAAGGACAATAATTATGGATAGACAGATTTAGTGAATTATTCTTGTTCATGCACATGATCATGGCTGTTGCAAATGTGCATATATCATATTTGAAAAAAAAAACTTGTTTGTTTAAACAAGGGACGTGTGTGATCCAAGTGACCGCTTTTTGTGATTATCCAGAGAAGTTTTAAGTGGACTGGGTATGTAGTGCACCATATTGGGTTACAATGGGTAAGGAGATGATTGTGGTGATTTATTTGAGAGTGAATACACAAAAATCGTTTTTCATTGAGCAGTCAGAGTGAGAAATGGTTAACTGTTATTTTTATTTTCATGTCAGGCAAAGTATTAAAAACATCTAAAAAAAAACCAAAAGATACAGGAAGTAAGTGGCAAGAGGGAGGCA
>NC_051408.1:7187777-7187886 GCF_015228065.2 Penaeus monodon | reverse complement strand
GAAAAAAATGGAAAAACAAAAGAGATTCTTTTTTAGAAAAAAAAAGGGGAAGAGGGAAAAGAAGAAAAGAAGAAAGAAAAACAAAAGGGAAGGAAAAAACAAAAAAAAA
>NC_051408.1:7187649-7187744 GCF_015228065.2 Penaeus monodon | reverse complement strand
AAAAAAAAGTTTTTTTTAGAAAATTTTTTTTTGTTTAAACCTTTATTTCCCTTTTCCATAAATTTTCTTACTCCCCCCGCCCCCCCTTTTAAAAA
>NC_051408.1:7186584-7187600 GCF_015228065.2 Penaeus monodon | reverse complement strand
TTCCCATTTTTTTTAACCCCCCTTTCCCCCCTTCACTTTTTTTTTTCCCCTTCCCTTCCCCCCCCTTTTGGGTCCCTTTCCCCCTTTTCCCCTTCCCTTTCCCCCTTATTTTCCCTTTTTTAAACCCTTTCCTCCCCTCTTTATTCCCTTCCCCTTTTTCCTCCCTCTCCCTTCCCCCCTTATCTCTGGCCCCCCCCTTTTTTCCCCCCCCTTTTTTCCTCCCTTCCCCTTCCCTTTCATTTCCCCTTTCCCCCCCCCCCTTCTCCCCTCCCGTCCCCCTTTATTTTCCCCTCCCCCCCCCCCCCTTCCCTCTCCCCTCCCCCCCTCCCCCCTTCATCTCTCCCTCCCCCCCTCTCCCCCTTCATCTTTCCCTCCTCCCTTCCCCCCCCTTCTCTCCCCCCCCCTCTCCCCCTTTTTTCTCCCTCCCTCCCTCTCCCCCTTCATCTCTCCCTCCTCCCTCTCCCCCTTCATCTCTCCCTCCTCCCTCTCCCCCCTTCATCCTCCCTCCTCCCTCCCCCCCCTTCATCTCTCCCGTCTCCCTCTCCCCCTTCATCTCTCCCGTCTCCTTCTCCCCCTTCATCTCTCCCCCTCCTCTCCCCCTTTCCCCCTTTCTCTCCTCCTCCCTCCCCCCCCTTCATCTCTCCCCCTCCCCCCCTCTCCCCCCTTCATCTCTCCTCCTCCCCCCCCCCCTCATCTTCCCTCCTCCCTCCCCCCCTTCATCTCTCCCGTCTCCTTCTCCCCCTTCATCTCTCCTCCCCCTTTTTCCCTCCTTCAAACCACGCGTTTTTTAAAGTCCGCCCCCCCGACGATCCCTGAGAACCCGGGAGGAGGTGACGGCACGGGCGGGTCGTGAGGATCTTGAGGGGCGTCCAACTTCCCGCCGTTCTCACCACCACCAAAACCCTTCGGAAGCCCCAGGGGAACGGCCTCTTGGGAAAGGGAGATGACACCTGTGGGAAGCGGTTAGAGTGGGGAGAGAAACTTTGGTTAAAAAAAGAAAAGAGAAAGAGAGAGAA
>NC_051408.1:7185405-7186331 GCF_015228065.2 Penaeus monodon | reverse complement strand
GCTCTCTTTATCGCTGTTTCTTTATCAGCCTAGTTAGATCGTTTCCTCTTTCCCTTATTTTTATTCTTATTTCTTCGTTCTCCATTTCATATCGAGTACATTCTCTATTTTCGCTTCTAATGTCTCTCCCTTTTTCATATTTAGAAAAAAAAAAAATCTTCCCTATTTTTTGCCATAATCAATGATCTAATCTCTCACTTTATTTCATCTCCCTCTCCCCTCTTCGTCTCCCGGTGGTAGCATTTAATACTCTACTCCCCTCACCCCTATTTCTCCCCTCCCCCTCTCACAGGAGACCGATCTCTCCCCTCTGGACTTCCTCCCCTTCCCCTCACCCCTATTTCTTCTCCTCCCCTTCCCCTCACCCCTATTTCTTCTCCTCCCCTTCCCCTCACCCCTATTTCTTCTCTTCCCCTTCCCCTCACCCCTATTTCTTCTCCTCCCCTTCCCCTCACCCCTTTTTCTCCCCTCCCCCCTCACAGGAAACCGATCTCTCCTTATGGCTTCCCCCTTCCCCTCACCCATTTCTCTACTCCCCTTTCCCTCACCCCAATTTCTTCCCCTCACCCCTATTTCTCCCCTCCCCCCTCACAGGAGGCCGACCTCTCCCCTCTGGACTTCTCGCCTTCCCCTCACCCTTATTTCTTCCACCCCCCCCCCCTCACAGGAGGCCGACTTCTCCCCTCTGGACTCCTACCCATCCCCTCACCCCTATTATCTCCCCTCCCCCTCACAGGAGGCCGACCTCTCCCCTCTGGACTTCTCGCCTTCCCCTCACCCTTATTTCTTCCCCTCCCCCCTCACAGGACGCCGACCTCTCCCCTCTGGACTTCTCGCCTTCGTGGGACAGGGCTCAGGCCGTGGACTTCAGCGAATGGTTCAGCACCGATGACGTCATCGTTATTTCCAAGGCACCCCAGCCTCTG
>NC_051408.1:7184999-7185153 GCF_015228065.2 Penaeus monodon | reverse complement strand
GGTATATGTGGAAGTGTCACTTTTCACTTCCTAATCTTTGAGAGAAAAAAAATGTAGGGTCATAGCAGTTCATTTCATTTTTTTATCTATTTAGCTTCTCCTCACTTAGTGTTTGTTGAATTGTCACTTGTCTCCTCTTAGAAATCCTTACATG
>NC_051408.1:7184825-7184968 GCF_015228065.2 Penaeus monodon | reverse complement strand
GGTATTGTATTTACAGGTGTTTGTTGAACGTCACTTGCCACTTTTTTTTCAATCTTTAATGAATGGTTTATTTTTTTATTCTTATATTTTTATTTCCAAAGAGGGAGTCGTATATGATAAACGGCTTTTACTAGTTTCTCCGT
>NC_051408.1:7184473-7184717 GCF_015228065.2 Penaeus monodon | reverse complement strand
TATTTTTTTTTTTAATTATTAATGTAGTTAAGGTTTCTAATTATGGTTAAGATTTATGGGTGAGTTGGCCATAGCGCTGAGAGAAGTTGATTCGATTTTATGATTGAACAGGAGCCAAAGATTAATGATTATGGGATTCAACACCAGTACATTCATGAAGAATTCATAACAGAGAGTAGGTTTGCAAGGAAATTTATCTTTTGAAAATTAAGTGTGGACCCATGTATTTTGAAACTGGATTTTT
>NC_051408.1:7183719-7183890 GCF_015228065.2 Penaeus monodon | reverse complement strand
AGGTAACCCGACCCTCTCCTTAATTACTGTGTCGCCAGGTGTGGTTCACCGTCGTGGCCTCAGCGGTGACGGCAGGGGCGTTGCTGTGGGCCGTCGATCGCCTCGTGCACCGTGTGAAGGCGCCCGCGTAAGTCTTGTGTCGTTATTGTAATTGTCTGTCTGTTTACCCCA
>NC_051408.1:7183092-7183367 GCF_015228065.2 Penaeus monodon | reverse complement strand
AGGACAATGAGAACACATAAACACGACAGGAGCAGCCCTTACTAATGCGACTCTTACTCTTTTGATACATGATACGACCGAATACCACATAACACCGAATAAAATCGTGTTACAGAATTATTGCAAAGGAATCCAACTCTGGAACGGCGTCCGTATCCCTTAGCGAAATGGTGACTTCGGCGCTCAAACTGTTCGTGTTGCAAGGTCAGGAAAGATATCTTATGGATATTATTTGTTATCGTAATCTTGACTGGCATTCCGGTATTCCTCTGTTT
>NC_051408.1:7181531-7182188 GCF_015228065.2 Penaeus monodon | reverse complement strand
TAAAAAAATGGGGAAATAAATTAATAAAATATATAGTATAATATAGTAATAATGGAAAAATATATATGGGAAAATTAATAATATAATATTAATATATATATAAAAAAAATGAGCTAAAAAAAAATGAAAAAAAAAAACCCAAAAAAAAAAATAATATATATATAAAAATAAAGGATATTATATATATATATAGTATTATATAAAAAAAATTATAAAATTATTTATATTATTATTATATAAAGTAAAATTATATAGTTTTAAATAATATAGATAATTATATTTATATAGGATATATAATAATGTAAAATTTTAGAGTATTATATAAATTAAATATATTAATAAAATTTAAATATTTTATATAATAAAATTTTATATAATATATATATATGTTAATAATTTTATATATATATTAAAATATCATGATATATATATATATATATATAAATATATATAAAATATTATATAAATTAAATAAAATATTATAAGATATATTATTAGTATAAAAATAATATTATAATATAAAATTATTAATATATATATATAATATTATAATTTATATAAAAAAAAAAAAACACACAAAATATATAAATTATAAATAATATAATATAAAAATTTAATAATATATATTATAGTTTGGGGAACACAAAATAATATAAA
>NC_051408.1:7180416-7180585 GCF_015228065.2 Penaeus monodon | reverse complement strand
GATCTATGTACATAGCGACTGGCATTCCGTCTTCCGAGCCACCTGTCACCGGCCTCCGTGAGTGCCAGGCCTACGACGGGTTGGCACTGGCCCAGCGGAGCCTCCCTTCAGCCCCGGCACGAGATGACACCGCCGTGCCACACGCACTCCCTCTGTCATTAAGGTAGCA
>NC_051408.1:7178429-7179900 GCF_015228065.2 Penaeus monodon | reverse complement strand
AAGAAAGTCTTCAAGGCTTTCACGAAGGTCATGATCCCTTTGCAAGATTTGCAATTGCTTTGTTGCTTTCCCTCGATTCGCTTCTGGATGAAAATTCTGAAATAAAGGGTTTTATGAGGTGATTAATGAATAGAAAATTGAAAATGGAAATAGACGATATATAGAAGAAGAAAAGAACGAATAGAGTCGTTGTAAATAACCTTAATTGATGAATAACAGCAGTGAATAACCGGCAAATGAAATGCGATTTTTAGCGGAATTCCCCCTCCTCCCTCGTCGGTTGGACAAACAAATGATCTCCTCGCCATGAGTCCCCGGAGCAAAAAAATGTAACATGCAAAATTTTCCCCGAAGTTTCCTCCTTCGGTAATTGGAAAACACGAGAAAGAGAGGGAAAAGGCGGCAAAAAAATATATGAACCGCCCATATCTCGTTTTCTTCCGGAACGCATCGAAGCATCGTAGGCCTTTTTATCTTTAATCATTTCATCTGTGGATTTTAATACTTAAATATCCGCGAGACTTGGCACCCCCGTCGCTGGCGTCACAGATACGACTATTTGGGGCGACGGGGAAGTAACAGCATCGGACGACGCGGCACAGGTGTTCCTTGGCGTTTTGCTCACTGCGGGACTTCGTTCAGCATTCCCGGCGTTATTGCGGGGTCTTGGGGGTAAATACAAGATCCAGGAAGAGGAAATAAAATAAATAATATCTCTGATTTTAAAAACGAGACCGGAACGATCGAAAAAGGGGGAAAAAGAAATATGCTCGTATCCCCCTTTTTTTCAATTTTGAAGAGAAAACGGGAAGACGTTTCGAGGAGAAACGGTGCTGTTGAGAATGCCATAGATTTTTGGGATCGAGACGACGAGGAGGCTGAGGAGGAATCGGTCTGCGGTTGCGCCGAACCCCGCTGGACACACGAACTCATTGTGGATCACCTGGCCAAGGGCGTGGCGTGGAGGCATTATGCATGGAAGGGGGTTGCTGGGACATTTGTGGGAAAGGATGCATTCGAAACAGGGGAATGGAGACAGATATGTAGGTGGAAGTGAATACTGTTGTAAAAACAGTCTGGAGGGTATTTTGAGAAAATTAAGTATGGCTTAGTTATATTGTACAGATGCATTAGAATTCCAGTTTGACTCTTGACGTTCCTTCCTTTAAAAATCTACACAAGACACCGAACTTAAAACCCCAGCGCATTACTAACGAACATTTATAGAACCTCGAAAACCCCGAAATACCACAAACCTCATCCTCATACAGAAAGCATATTGTACGAAAGACCACCAACCCCCCCAAGCCAAAAACCAAGCCACAAGCCCTTTTAAAGACGATGATTTGACATAAGAACAGACAGTGCTATGATAAAACGTGGCTCCGGGCCTGCACTGCTTCAGAAAAAAAGTAAACATGAGGAGTTTTTTCCTATCTTTTTTTTTCCTTTAATTTTATCAACATGACAT
>NC_051408.1:7178265-7178391 GCF_015228065.2 Penaeus monodon | reverse complement strand
TCGTACCAGTTTGAAATTGATTTTGATCCAAATATTCGATTTCATTTGGTTTTATCTTCATCATCCTTTTCATTGATGTGTTTATTAACGTATTTTGGATTTGAACATCCTTCAAAAGGTCCCAAG
>NC_051408.1:7176761-7176987 GCF_015228065.2 Penaeus monodon | reverse complement strand
CATAATACTTCAAATTTGTTATAAATTATAATTTATATTTTGTTAGTATTACATGAAAACATTAAAATTATTTTATTTAGAGAAAATTTACTTACTATTTTTAAATATTTTTTATCTTTTTAGTATTTTATTAATAATGATATATAATTTATATTTTATTTAATCTTAATTTATCCCCTTGAGAAACTCTAAAGGTTTGAAGAAATAAACTGAATCACTTCGTCAA
>NC_051408.1:7176460-7176570 GCF_015228065.2 Penaeus monodon | reverse complement strand
TTGCTTAATCCTAAACCTTTTTTCCTTTTGACCATGATGTACCGCTTGTCTTTCCATCTCTCTATCTCTCACACACACACATATGTGCGTGTGGTGGTTATATTAATTTT
>NC_051408.1:7175798-7176303 GCF_015228065.2 Penaeus monodon | reverse complement strand
TCTCTCCTTCTCTTTTTCCCCTTTTCTCTTTTTTTTTTTAATTTCATATGACAAGTGAAAATTATTTCAATATCTCCAGTAGCACCGATGACTTAATATTTTTCATTAGAATGCCAAAATAAAACTCAATTCTCTCTATATCCATCATTCCTTACTCTTTGTGTATCTAGCTATAAATTTATCTATCCAACTGAAAAATTTAATATCACCTAGCACTGTTGACTTTCCTCTTTCAGGTTCAAGTGCCTAAATAAAGGCTGCAATTTGGAATCTCCTTCGGCATCATTGATTGTCTTACCTTGTGTATAAAGAATAGCTAAAAAAATCAGTCCCAAAGAAACCATATAATATCAATTGAAATCATAAAATTTCTCATGTAAGGCCATGCCTTAATACACGTTAAGAAGGTTTCTCCTTTCGTTTCACAGTAAAGTTTTTCCATTTCTTGATATTAATTTGTCTGGTCAGTTAACAAACTGAAAGGATCTGCATTACAGAAAAATTT
>NC_051408.1:7175458-7175570 GCF_015228065.2 Penaeus monodon | reverse complement strand
AGCATTCCACCAATAACTGAACATACATTAATAATTATTTCTGCATTAGTCTCTTATTAATTCCTACAATATCAAACTTCTGTAGTTCACACACAAGCCAGCTACCATGTGT
>NC_051408.1:7175213-7175429 GCF_015228065.2 Penaeus monodon | reverse complement strand
GTAATTCTGGAAGTGAAAAACTGTCTGAAATTTAAAGTTTAATCAGCAAATAACATTGTCCAACTACTGAAGCCAGTATTTGACTCCAGACTGCAATGGTTTTGGTTCCATATTCTGTTTGGCCAAGTGGGGGTTAAACTGCGAGTGGTATTTCTGTTTAACAGCCGGCTTGTTCTCACTTGCAACATCTTTTTCATTGGGGTTCAAGCCAGCAAG
>NC_051408.1:7174048-7175156 GCF_015228065.2 Penaeus monodon | reverse complement strand
GACCTCCAGCTTCTTCTCTTTCTCTTTGCGTGTCTCTTCATCCTCACTGCTCTCTGATTCGAAACTCATTGTACAACTGGTTGAGTCACTGCTGCTGGATCTTTGGTGCCTCTTCCTGTGTTTGTTGTTATTCTTGGGTCTTCTTGAATTCTTTCCATGTTTCTTACGCTTCCTATCTCTGGAGCTATCTATGCTATCGTCACTACTACTATCTCTCTTTCTCTTTCTATCTTTAGATGATTTTTCTTTGTAACTTTTCCTATCTCTGTCTGAGTCATCATCACTATAAGTTTTCCTCTTTTTCTTTCTGCTATGCTTTTCCTTTTTATGTTTTTTTCTCTTTTTGCTTTCTTTTCTCACATGTCTGTCATCTTTTTCCCTTGACATACTCTCAGTTCTTTTATAACACACTTCTTCCTTCTTCTCCTGCTTGACAGGAACAGGTTTGTTTGCTGGAGGGGCAGAGGCTTTTGCAGCAGGCTTGAAACCCATGTACTTCCTAATATCGTTCATGGGATCCAGCTTGCTCTTACTTTTGAGTCCAACTTCCTGTACCTCCTCACCATCCTTGTCTCTGTAGGCAGCCCTTCCACCAATGCCTTCATACCAGGCCTTGCCCCCACTGGCTTCTACTGAATCTTGACCCAAGTATGTCAAGTACCCTATACTCTTCTCGTACTTTTCCTGCTCTGCTTTCTTCTCCTCCTCGTACTCCTTGTTTGTCCCATGGGTCTTCTTGCCGTCCTCCAGATCCTTAAAGAAGTTGATGTTTCCATCTGCAGTGTAGATGTCTGCACTCCCCTCACTCTTCTTCTGTGGCTCAGGTGCTTCTTGGCTGCCGTAGCCTCCATCATAATCCTCTCGGGCTTTGGCTCTTAGGATGGCTGTGCGAGCCTCTTTCTCCTGCAATTGGAATAAAATCAGAACATGCCAAATACATGAAGAAAAGAAGAGAAAAAATGCTACATCAAATTACTGATTCAATTAACCACTGTAAATCTGTCACACTGCTCATTATAAAAACAGCTTTTGCTTCTTTTTTATGGAAATAATTTGATTAATATAAATCAAGTTGATAGTGCTTGAATTCTACCTTCAGGACCATGAA
>NC_051408.1:7173153-7173504 GCF_015228065.2 Penaeus monodon | reverse complement strand
TAAGTATCTTACCGCTAACTTGGCTCTATAAACTCTCTGTTTCTCCTCCTCTGCAGCCTGTGCCTCATCATGCCGCACCCTTGCAATGTTTTCCTTTGTGCGGACATGCCACCTGAAAAATATTTGTGATTTCTTATTCTACATCTTTAAAAAATATTAAGAACATGATGCACTCAATACAATTTACATTAAAAAAAAAAAAAAAATTCTTCCATAGATTTGAGTGAAAAGATTTTTTCTTTTCCAGTGAAATATAAAATTATATATAAGTGAGTAGAAAATTGGAGAAAGTTACCATTACCTTACAGTGAAAATAAACTAATGTTTCTAAGTCATAGATCAAACTTATCA
>NC_051408.1:7172691-7172900 GCF_015228065.2 Penaeus monodon | reverse complement strand
TTCTTTGAGCTGTCTATGCAGTTAGTTGAATCAAAGGCGCACTTAATATAGTAGGATAATAAGAACATAAGCAAATCCAATGTACAGATGAGTGGTAATTATAACAATCACAACTAGATATACTGCTCAAATTATGGCTAAACTATAAAAGAAAAGAGACAAAGAAAAATGAAAGCCCAGAGAAACCTGTTATTTCAGTAGTGTCTAAC
>NC_051408.1:7172278-7172662 GCF_015228065.2 Penaeus monodon | reverse complement strand
ATGTATGTTTACAACAACAGTGAAATGAATAGTGGGATTTAGGTCACCTTTTACAGTGCATTAATTAACTGACTTCAATAATCAGCTAATAATAATCATCAAAATTTCAAAAATAAAACCTAGTTTCTCTTAGTTGCCCTCACCCTAAACTGAACAAACAGACGAGTCATTTAATGACAACGAACTTCTTCCTATAACTATCAAGATAAATTGTGAAATGAAAGAGGGAAATAAAAAGAATTATAATATGCAATATGAAGATGATATTAAACTTTCAGGAAAAGGTTTCTGTGTATCATATCTCTGAAACTGTTGGGCAGAAAATTGAAATCCATATATTATGGCTATCAAGCTGTTGGATCTGGAAGACAGATGTCACGCCAA
>NC_051408.1:7171457-7171769 GCF_015228065.2 Penaeus monodon | reverse complement strand
TGCATCCAACTAGTTAAAATCTTTATTGCATTATGATTGCATTGTAAGAAACAAATATAGTAAGTAAGCCACTATTCTAACACTGCTTCATAGCAAGTGATGCAGTAATGGCAATATTCACTAAACAATGATGCATGTGTTATTTATTATTATACATAAATTTTAGTGTTATATCTGCATGGAAGATAAAAAAAAAATCTCTTTCATAATCTATATGTCATCAATGAATATAAAATTGATGATTCTTCTATGTTACTTTGTGTTATAGCACCTTAATAAAGCATTTGCAAAAATATTACCAAAAATATAAAT
>NC_051408.1:7170282-7171373 GCF_015228065.2 Penaeus monodon | reverse complement strand
CATATTGTCCCCTAGCTGAGCACACTTTCGAAAAAGAAGTCACACAGAATGCATGGCAAATAATGACCGACATCGCTGACCTAGCACTTCACAACCTCACATATGGCCACTTGAGCATAGTTTGGCAAACTTTGGCTTCTACAGCCCAAATAAATTGTGATATGTATCTGCTCCAGTATTGTCAAAGAAGTTAGTTTTGTTGAGATAGAAGGAATTATGAAGACAAAACTGAGTTTAAATAGTTATAGGCTACAAACAAGTGAAAAAGGTCAAAAGTAATTAAATCACACCAAAATTCATCAGAAAATCTTATAATGACTAACTCTGTAACCATTCTATAGTACATTTGTACTGTACAGCCCCCTTGTGATTAATCAGAGAATAAGGAAACTTGACCCTTACCCAACCTTCCAACAAATATAAAGTGGATGATGTTAGATGACGTATGTTTTAGTGCTAAAGGCATGGAGTTTGTGGAGATCACGAAAGATAATAAACATTCCATAAAAGATAACAGCAAGTTTCGGGAAGTTATGGATAGGATACAGGCATGTATCTAATATTACAATTCGGCAAAAAAACAAAAACATTCTGTAAGACCTACCATAACAAAACAAAGGCAAATAGTTCCTTCCTATTAAAACCAAAACAAAAAACCCTTACCTCTTTTTGGGTAAGATATTCATGTTCGGTGAGTTCAACAAGTATTCATACAGTCACGTAATTATATTCTCGTTGCCATCCGCCTGTTCCCGTCCGAATAAATAGACAATAATAAATACATCTGTGGACTAGCCATTCACAACCTTCCAGCCTCTTCGATGGTCTTGAAACGTAAACAAAACAATGAAGAGATGATGAGTATAAATTTAAAGGATACTGATTATAAAGATTATATACATTTTTTTATTATTAAATGTTAAATTCAGTTCAAAAGATTGATAAACTCAATTCAGTAAATAAGTACACATTTTTTCAGTTTTTGTGATCAGAATACGTTCGTGAACTGACAGAGAGCCAGAAAGATAGAAAAATATATGACAGTTAAATAGGTTTTGATGATTCATGTTATGACAGTTTCGAATGTGCAA
>NC_051408.1:7169405-7170033 GCF_015228065.2 Penaeus monodon | reverse complement strand
TCCAATGTCACAATTGACATTGGTGGTTGGGAACATCATAAATCTACGAGGCTTAATCAAGATCTGATCTCTGGCATAGCAAGCCAACCTTCTTATCTCTTATTTATTAAAAAGTTAAAGCGTATCTGCACTTTGGTATCAGCTTTAGAAAGAAGGAATAAAGGTAGTAGTAAAGGAAACATTGATAAGAAAATCTAGTATATGTATGCATGAATGCAATATTGCTGGTGTATATGAATAAGTATATTAAATGCTGGTTCAGATAGGGTACTTTCCATACGCTGGAAAGTATCATTATAATTAGATGAAATGTGAATGCTGATATGCACTGTTCCTGTCGATTTCATTGGGGTCTTAACGGTGAGCATAGAGATCACTACCATTGGTAATCATATGAGAGGCTGGAAATAATATACAGAATTGATTATGGGAGAATTCTGTTTTCGTATTTTATTCTGGAATCTTCTGGTGCTAAACACACACCCATTTTCTCCTGCGATTAAGCTCATCACAGACAGACTGGTAGATAGACAACTTACCTTCCATCATAAAGTAAGAACTGATGTGAAGTTTAAAATGACACGCAAGCAAATATTAATATCACTGGTATATATGAGACTGTATCATC
>NC_051408.1:7167089-7167934 GCF_015228065.2 Penaeus monodon | reverse complement strand
CTGACTTCATCATTTTCGTCTAAAATCTTGCATTGATCTTTAGAATATACGTGTACTTTTCGACTTTACTACATAATAAGAAATACCATGAATACAGTGTTCCCAAATTAACTATCGCAGAATAGCTAAAAGTGACAAACAATTGCTTTAAATCGTGCGATTCTGTTGTTTAAAGAGTGATCTAAAGATGATTTGTGTTGATCTTCATGTTTGAAATTGTCAGTATGTATTTCGAGTCTAAAAAGTATATGAAGATAAAGATAAAATTAATGACATTCGTTATCTTAGCTGAAAATAATCGTTTGAAACCCTTTATGTGGCTTTCGTTTACTTTATAAACTGGCAAGGCGCTACACACAGGTTGCTTTTTGTTATAAAGAATTTACCTAAGAGAGTTTTAGATATAGAAGATAATTACTGAATTTCTTCATAAGGCTAGCAAACTATCAAAATTTGTTGGAGACTCGTTATGCCAAAGACAAAGTAACGTATTCGAATTTTTAGACCTGACGTAACGAAATACCAGATAATATTCCCGAAATGATTAAAATTGACCATTACGAGGTCTCTCCTCTCTACACATAATCATAAAACCGTGCTCATGGAAATAAACACATAGGCAGAATTATCCCACCCCCAATTTCTCAATAAAAACAACAATGATAAAGATAATCATCGAAATATAACCCCCAAAACCAAAACACCGAATCAGTTTCGAAAAATGATCTGAAGCAAACAACCCTGACCAGCGTCCATCATGAGGTAATCTCCGACTTCAAAAATTGTTATTTAATCTTAAATACGACTGACAACGCAGACTAATATACTTGTGGGTGTGACGTGAA
>NC_051408.1:7166723-7166967 GCF_015228065.2 Penaeus monodon | reverse complement strand
TGCTTAATGTATTATTCTGAAAGTATTAGAAATGATTCATGTTTATTTTGAAATGAAGTCCACAGTCTTGCCGGTCCCATAAAAAGGCTACCAAGGCGTGATCCAAGCTATGTATTTGTCTGTATTTGTCTGTATTTGTCTGTATTTAGATTTACGTGGATACTTCAAAGTATGACTATTTGGATGGATGGAAGAACGATGGATGGCGATTGTTTTTGCTATTGTTCCTGATTTTACAGGTAAT
>NC_051408.1:7163981-7165864 GCF_015228065.2 Penaeus monodon | reverse complement strand
GTGAAGAGGTATTCAGTCCTTGGAGGATGAACCAGAAGAATACCATGCATTGTCAAGGATGCATGTGCTGGAGCCTGATGGAAAATGGGGACGCGACAAATCATCACCGCTCTCCAATAACTCGTTGTGAATTCACGCAGCAGTCCCCCAAAGGAAGGGAGACATACGCACGAGATTTCTTTAGCCAAAGGAGGCAGGAGGAGATATCGACGCCCCAGAAGAAGGGGCGTAGTTCAGAGTGGAACGGGACAGTCAATGTGACGCCTTCTAAGTTGATCGCCGGAGCCATGGAGTTTTTGGATTGCGGTGATGGTTTAGCAAGAAGGCAGGGGAGTTGTGTAGTCAAGGAGGTAGAGTATGCTTTTTATTTTACCCTGTCTTTTGCATGTAGGATTTTTTTTTTCATTGGAATTTGCAAGTGAGAGATTTAATTTTTTTTTTTTCTCTCTCTTTTCTTAGGTTTTATGTGATAGTGGCTCTAGCTCTGAAGATGACATCAGTGTACAGGTTTATTCACAAGATGAAGATGAAGACAAAGATGAAGAGTCGGCTATAGCAGAGGCAAAGATGGAGGATTCCTTCCTCAAGTCTAGCTGTGGGAAACTGGAATTAAAGAAAACGAAGGCTGACCGTTCTCCAAGACAAAAAGGGATCAATCCACTGAAAGATATTGGCTTATTACCACTAGGAAAATTACCAGCAAGAAAATCCTTCCCGGACTCTGACTTATTTAGTAGAAATCAGAGTAGAATTTGCCAGGATGACCTAATTTATAATCATGACCAGTTGGTGGAACGTAATGTAAATTCAGGTCCAAGCCAATGTGTAGGGAAAACCAATGAGGATATATCACAAAGCAAGTTTATCAAAGATACATGTCAGGAGGGATTTTGTGCAAGCAAAATGTCCATGTGTTTGACACTTCCACAAGACAACACAGCAGAGAATAATAACCAGTGCAAAGACCTGGAAAGGATACACAAACCAGTTAATGATCACAAGGAACAAATTATTAAGCATCAGTGTAAAGACAGTTCATTTGTCTGTAGCTCTAAGACCACGAATAAGTATAAGTTAGACCCCAACAAAGCCTATGAGTTAAGGAAGACACCAGCTCAGATTTGGGAAGAAAGTAAAGTCCGTTGTGTAAAATATACCTCAAAGAAGGGGTACCCTTCGCTTGTCAATGATCCGTTCAATGTAAAATTAGACATTCAGGCTACAGTAGAGGCTTCATGTGTGGTACAATCTTCAGCAAGTTGTGAGACGGACAGTGATAAATCCCTAAGCAGGGAAAGGTCAAGTAGTAAAGACAGAGACAAATGCAACATATTTACAAAGCTTTGTACAAATGAACCATGCCACAAACATAGACGGTTGAGTATTGACAGTGCTCTGTCAGAAAACTCGGTGAACTTTTGTGGTTATAAAAACAGTTGCAACTCTGATAAATTCAGCATTTTTGCCCGACATAACAATGGGTACTGTTATCCTCCAATTGAGCAGAATGGAGGTATTAGCTTTGCAGAAAGCACAGATACTTTAAATCAGAATGCCCTGATTACATCACCACGTTACAAATGCCAGAAAGTGAGTTATAAGTTTCAAAGTAATGGTAATTTGGAAAATGGCAGGTTATTTAGACATTTTAAGTTGTGTTTATTTTTAAATTTCAGGGTATTTGAAGTATGGCATACATTTCATTTGTTTAATTTCCTCTTTCATTTCAAGCATATGATAGGTTTAGGTAGAATTTAATCAGAATTTTAGGAAGTCACATTTCCCTGTACTATACCTCTTCCTTATCCTTGCCATCCTCCCCCTCCCTGCTCCCTGCCATCTCTCTCAGTTTGCTACCCTCCTCCCCCACTCTGTGTCATCAT
>NC_051408.1:7163616-7163888 GCF_015228065.2 Penaeus monodon | reverse complement strand
GCACTCCCTTGCCATCTGTTCCACCTTCCCTCTCTTCTGCAGTTATCCCTCTTCTGCTTTGTCATCCTTGATCCTCCCCTGTCCCTATGTTATCCTCACCCTTCTCTCATGCTGTTTATTCCTCCCTTCTTCTTGACCATCCTCTTTTCTCCCCTCTCTCCATGTCATCCTCCCCTCCCTTTCTCCTGTGTCATCTCTCTCCTGTTCCTCACCATCCTCCTCCTACCTTCTCTTTCCTCACCCCTGCAATTCTCCCCATTCCCTCTTCCCTT
>NC_051408.1:7160697-7160770 GCF_015228065.2 Penaeus monodon | reverse complement strand
CTCTTCCCTTTTACCTTCCCCCCCCATCTTATTGTTTTTTTTACCATTCCTCCCTCCCTTTTCTGCAAGCTAT
>NC_051408.1:7160193-7160634 GCF_015228065.2 Penaeus monodon | reverse complement strand
TCTTTTACTAGCCTCCCCTTGCGATCTCTCTTTTGTCACCCTCTTCCCCCCCCTTACCCTCCCTCCCCTTTTTAGCTATTGCTATCCAACCCCCTTCCCCACTTTCCTGCTATTCTCCTCCCCTTTATCCATTGGCAACCAACCTCTTCCCATTCTCTCCACCATCCTCCCCCTCCTCCCCTCCCCTCTCATACCCTCTTCTCTTGCAGCTCGGGTATGACCCCCATATCCTGCAAAGTAAGCCCTTCTTGCCAGGCTTTGTGGACACGCACTGCCATCTAGACTTCGTGTTCCGGCGCAGCAACCACGACTCAGCCAGCCACGCTCGTTTCCAGGCCCTGTGTCAAGGCCACGATGCCTACCCAGTCAGCTTTGAGGGCTGCATTGCCGTCTTCTGCCAGCCCTGGACTTTTGGGAAGGTTGGGTCATCCTGCAATTGTG
>NC_051408.1:7158569-7158759 GCF_015228065.2 Penaeus monodon | reverse complement strand
TTCCAGACCTCATGGTGGGAGGGCTTCCTTAAGGAGGCAAATGTTTGGGCGGCATTTGGCTGCCATCCGCACTATGCTAATTTCTTTGGCGAGGAGGAGGAAGAACAGCTGAGGCTCACCTTGTTCAACCCCAAGGTGTTGGCAGTCGGGGAAATTGGACTGGATTACTCGGGCAGGTAAAGACGTAGCT
>NC_051408.1:7157701-7158465 GCF_015228065.2 Penaeus monodon | reverse complement strand
CATATGTGGCTTGGAGTGAGGATGAGGGAAGGGTTATAGGTGGGTGAGAGGAGGGTGAGATCATCAGGTGTGGGTGGGGGGAGATGGTATGAGGCAAATGAATGTGTGAGTTTGAATTGGCTGTTCTAACTCCTTGTTTTTGCATCGGGCAAGCTATTGTTAAGTGAAAATTTAGTTATTTGTTTTTGAATGGAAAGGCCTCATCCAGAGAGACCTTACTCATCCCCTTTTTTTTTTTTCGCTTCAGTACCTGCTGCCTTTTCTTCCTTCACTCCTTACTGTTTAACACATTACAGTTGAAGCTCATTATTTTTTATTTTTATGGGTGGTTCCCCAGGATGGCCCTAGCATGAGTCATTCAAAGGGCTCTTGCTTAAGCTTACACAAAGTAATACAGAAAGTATTTTACATATTTTTGTGCAAAATATGTACAATTTTGGATTGAGGTTTAGAAATTCTCAGCAGCATATAGGAAGGAATGTATTTAATTTCTGATTGTTTGGTGTTTTGTTATAGTTTGTTTTATTCATGTATTTATATTTTAATACTGTAGAACTTTCAACATGTTGGTCTGAAAATTGCAAAGAAAATTATTCATTTTTCTGTACAGTAGATTTCATTCTAGTAATTTAATTTTTCCTTGCTAGGTTTTTGGTTTTGATATATTCTCAGAATTTCCTTTCAGTTTATTTGAACTTTCTCTGTATTATAATTGTTATGATTTCCCCTCATTTGTGTTTTTATGTTTTCAGGAGTAAAGGGCC
>NC_051408.1:7157196-7157660 GCF_015228065.2 Penaeus monodon | reverse complement strand
CAAACTGTAAATTTTATATTCAAGAAAAGTAAAGGGACATAGATATTACAGATGATTTAAAATTTTACATCCATTTCCAGAAATAATCAGCATCCAGAGCAGCAGAAGTTAGCGTTCAGACGGCAGCTGAAAATTGCCCTGGAGTTCAACAAACCGCTTGTGATTCACTGCCGAGATGCAGAGAGGGATTGCCTGGCTATTTTGAAGGAGGTGAGTATTTGTGTGTATTTGATTTTTCTCATGTCTTCAGGTTTGGGAGTTTATTCAGTTTTTTCCACCCAATGGCATATATAAGGATGGTAAGTGATTTCAGTACAAGACAATGTAGAATTATCCAGAGGTTTTCATTTGATCTGTAGTATTGTTTTACAGGCCAGTCTTTCAGCTTGTGAAAAAAAATATTCATAGGAATGTCTACAATTGAAAATGCTTTTTTTTTGAGATGTAAAAAGTAATAAGTTTGA
>NC_051408.1:7156662-7157035 GCF_015228065.2 Penaeus monodon | reverse complement strand
CATATCCTCCTCACTCACATCACTCCTCACTAAATCCTTCCTCACCCCCTCCCCCCTCCCTCCTCACTCACCTCTCTCTCTCTCTCACCCATCCATGCACGCCACGCACGCACTCTTAATCTTACAAACTCACCCTCAATCTTACACATTGACATTCACTCTCACTCTTTTTCATTCACTCAATCTCTATCTCTTACACTCTCACTCTCAATCACACTCAGTCTTAGTGTCACACTCATACTCAAAATCACACTCTCACTCTCTCAAAATCAAACACGCACACACTCTCAAACACTACTAAATTTTACATATTCACACTCAGTCCCTATCTAACACTAAGTTTGACTCACACTTAATCTCAATTTTATAAACT
>NC_051408.1:7156136-7156379 GCF_015228065.2 Penaeus monodon | reverse complement strand
TCTCACTCCCCCACGACAATCCTAGTCATAGCCACCACTCAGTACTACCCCCAGCTAACACGCACTCCATCTTTAAATGCCATAGACCATCTTGGTGTTACTTCGGGCATACGAGAGGACCTTCTGGATGCTTTCCCCGCGGACAGAAGCCACTTGCGCCGCCACGTGGATGGCCATGCCTGGGTGAGACCAGCGCCCACTTCCTTGGTACTGGCGAAGGAAGAGGTAAGTGGAGGTTAGTGC
>NC_051408.1:7155524-7156118 GCF_015228065.2 Penaeus monodon | reverse complement strand
GAAGAAAAATCTAATAAAAAATTAAGAAAATCAACAGTAATAGAAATAAAGCAAATGTAAGCAAGGCAAAAACAGAAAAAAAAGGGGAGCCCAGCCATCCACATAAAATAAATGCTACACCTAAAAGACTAAAATACTAAATCACTCACACAATAAGGCCTGAAATAAGGAGCGTCAGTCTCTAGCAAGAGCCGACTCAACGGAATCTGCCGAAGAACGTCTTGAAGTCTCCACGCTCTCTCTGAGTTCGGATAGGTCACTAGCCCTGTTACGCCCAAGTACAGGTTGCTGAAGGCACTTAGCCATTCCTGAGCCTCCTCCCAGCCCTCCGTGAAGCAGTGGCGGTGGATTAAATAGTTACGTGGGACAAGCTGTTAGTGGGAGAGAGACAGAAGCAACAGTAAATAGATATGGAATATTAGCTAGTGTATAATTTTCTTGTAAGTGATAATGAATTTAGAAGCAATACAAATTCTAATTATTAATATTTTCTTTTTTTTCTTCTTTTTTAACATGATAAATTTTACCATACATGGGAGCCAGGAATTATTAACCATATAAAAATATCTGATTTTATCTACTTTGTAAAAGTAA
>NC_051408.1:7154921-7154991 GCF_015228065.2 Penaeus monodon | reverse complement strand
AATTCATTTTCAATACCTTTTGGAACGTTAGATAAATTTCAAACTAAACTAATCTACACTTAATTTAACT
>NC_051408.1:7154340-7154785 GCF_015228065.2 Penaeus monodon | reverse complement strand
TCAAACTTATTACTTTTTACATCTCAAAAAAAAGCATTTTCAATTGTAGACATTCCTATGAATATTTTTTTTCACAAGCTGAAAGACTGGCCTGTAAAACAATGCTGCAGATCAAATGAAAACCTCTGGATAATTCTACATTGTCTTTACTGAAATCACTTACCATCCTTATATATCCCATTGGGGGGAAAAAAACTGAATAAACTCCCAACCTAAAGACATGAGAAAAATCAAATACACACAAATAACTCACCTCCTTAAAAATAGCCAGGCAATCCCTCTCTGCATCCCCGGCAGTGAATCACAAAGCGGTTTGTTTGAACTCCAGGCAATTTTCAGCTCCCGTCTGAACGCTAACTTCTGCGGGCTCTGGATGCTGATTATTTCTGGAATGGATGTAAAATTTTTAAATCATCTGTAATATTATGTCCCTTTACTTTTCTTG
>NC_051408.1:7153465-7154280 GCF_015228065.2 Penaeus monodon | reverse complement strand
GGCCCTTTACTCCTTTAAAACATAAAAAAAAACAAATGGGGGAAATCATAACAATTATAATACAGAGAAAGTTCAAATAAACTGAAAGGAAATTCTGAGAATATATCAAAACCAAAAAACCCCAGCAAGGAAAAATTAATTTCTAAATGAAATCTACTGTATCAGAAAAATGAATAATTTTTTTTTGCAATTTTCAGACCAAAATGTTGAAAGTTCTACAGTATTAAAAAATAATACATGAAAAAAAACAAACTATAACAAAACACCAAAAAATCAGAAATTAAAAAACATTCCTTCCTATATGCTCTGAGAATTTCTAAACCTCATCCAAAAATTTTACATATTTTGCACAAAAATATGTAAAATACTTTCTGTATTTCTTTGTGTAAGCTTAAGCAAGAGCCCTTTGAATGACTCATGCTAGGGCCATCCTGGGGAACCACCCATAAAAATAAAAAATAATGAGCTTCAACTGTAATGTGTTTAAACAGTAAGGAGTGAAGGAAGAAAAGGCAGCAGGTACTGAAGCGAAAAAAAAAAAGGGATGATAAGGTCTCTCTGGAGGGCCTTTTTCCATTAAAAAACAAAAAAACTAAATTTTCATTTAAACAATAGTTCCCGATGCAAAACAAGGGATTGAACACCCAATTCAAACTCAACATTATTTGCCCATCCACCCTCCCCCCCCCCACACTGATGATCCACCCCCCTCTCACCCCCTATAACCTTCCCCTCATCCTCCCCCCAAGACATATGCCCACTCCCCCCCCACCTCTCCCACCCAAGCCTTTTTACCTCCCCCTACCACTTCTTTT
>NC_051408.1:7153236-7153415 GCF_015228065.2 Penaeus monodon | reverse complement strand
ATACGCCCTTCCTCCCCCATAACCAGTCCAATTTCCCCCACGCCAACACCTTGGGGTTGAACAAAGGGGAGCCTCAGTTTCTTCCCCCCCGCCAAAGAAAATTTGAAAATTTGGGGTGGCGCCAAATGCCGCCCAAAAAATTTGCTCCTTAAGGGAAGCCCTCCCCCCATGAGGGCTGG
>NC_051408.1:7152584-7153209 GCF_015228065.2 Penaeus monodon | reverse complement strand
GTGGATAATCACAATAAAAATGATAAAATAAAAAATAATTGCAGTACCAACAAAAAAACAACAACAACAAAAAAACCAACAATAATAATAACAATTTTTATCTTTTGAACATTTCATTAAATCAGTAACAATAAAAGAATAAAATAACAATAAAAATAAAAAATAATAATAACAATAAAATTATAATAAAAACAAAAAACAATAATAAAAAGAACAATAATAACAATAATAAGAATAATAAATTTGAAAGAGAAGGGAAAAAAAGAGGAAGAAAAAAGAGAAGGGTTTTTAACAACAAAAAAACAAACAAAAACAAAACAACAACAACAACAAAAACCCAAAAACAAAAAATAATAAAAATAATAAAAATAATAATAAAATAAAATAAAATAAAAAAATTAAAAAAAAATAAAAATAAATAAAAAAAAAAAAAAAATAATATAATAATAAAAAAAAATTTCCCAAAATAAAAAAAAAAAAAAAATTTTAAATAATTTTTTTAAAAATATAAAAAAATATAATAATAAAATAATAAAAATAATATAATAAAAAATATTAATAATATTAAAAAAATTTTAATTAAATATTAATAAAAATTTTAATTAAAATATAAAATTTTAAAATT
>NC_051408.1:7151576-7151720 GCF_015228065.2 Penaeus monodon | reverse complement strand
TTAATATTTAACTGAATATTATGTATCAATAGAATGACCTAATTACAATTGAATTAAGACAAATATGAAAAAAGGTTAAAAAGAAGGAAAAGAAATAACTGAGAAGGAAAGAGTAGCGACAATGAGGAGGAAAAATTCAAATGA
>NC_051408.1:7151397-7151513 GCF_015228065.2 Penaeus monodon | reverse complement strand
GTGTGGCCAGGTGGACCCCCCGCCGGGTAATTAGGGGGAGCGTCCGGCCGTCACAGTGTTTATGCTTGGGGTCATCTCCATAGGCACGGCAGGGGGCGCTCTGACCCCCGGGGGAA
>NC_051408.1:7150811-7151029 GCF_015228065.2 Penaeus monodon | reverse complement strand
AAGATGGAGGAGGGAGGTAGAATGAGAGATGAGAATGGAGGGCCGGAAAGAGGAGGGGGTTGAGAAGAGGGAGAGATGAACGGGAGATAGGGAGAGGAAAGGAATGGTTAAGACGAAAGAGAACAGGTGAGAGAAACGCGGGAGAAAGGGAGAGGAAGAGGAAAAGAAAGAGGGAAAGGAGGAGGAAAGTGTGAAAGAGAGAGATGAATGAGGGAAAA
>NC_051408.1:7150434-7150579 GCF_015228065.2 Penaeus monodon | reverse complement strand
TATTAAACGTGGAAGAAAAAAATACACCAATTGCACCTCATATAGAACACCAATACACCACAAATACAACAAATAAAACACAAATACACTAGAAATACATCGTCAAGAGATACGCGTCGACCTCACCGTGACGCCGAAGTGTATT
>NC_051408.1:7147592-7148506 GCF_015228065.2 Penaeus monodon | reverse complement strand
GGAGAGTTCCCTTCACCGTGTGATCCACTTCGCAAACCGCAATCTCTTCACGGTGAGATTAACGGGAAGTCCTATATTTGATCCCGTTTTCTGTGGTTTGCAACGATCCTTCCCTTGCCTCGCTCTCTCCTCTAATGATTAATGATTGTTTGGTTTCTCTCTCTTTTGGTCGAGATTTCTGTTTACTTTTATGTTTTTTTTTAATTCTGTTTTTTTCTGTGTTATATTCTCGGTTCTCCCATCCTTTCCCCTCTTCAGATCATTAATTTTCTTTTTTTTTTCTTTTCATGCATTCTGATCAACTTCTATTCTGTTCTCAGTTCTTCCTCTTTCTTCCCTACTCTGAGTTTTTGATTCGTTTTGTGGTTCTTTCTTATGCTCGCTTTCATTCTGAATTTCCTTTTCTTTTTTTCTTATTTTCCGTCTTCTTTTCTCGGTCTCTCCCTCATTTTCTTCCCTTTCTCTCCTTCACACTTCACTCTCTTGTCTTCATTCTCTTCTACTCTTTCCAATATCTTTTTCCTTCTCTCTTTTTTCGCCCATTCTTTATCTCGTCTTATATTATCTTCTTTTCCTCCCCTATTCTCTCCTCCTCTCCCCTCAGCCCCTCTTCTTCATTCTCTTCTCTTACCCCCTTCCCCTCTCGTTTTTCCTCCCTCGTGCCTTCTCTCATTCACCTCCCACACCCTTCCTTCATTCTCTTTCCTCCCCTCTTCCCCTTCTTCCCCCTCTCTCCGAACACACCCTCCCTCTCGCCCCCTTCTCCTCTGTTCTCTCCCCCCCCTCTTTCCCCGAAACCGTAATCTTGCAGTTTATGTAACTTAAGCCACCATCCGACCGCCCGCCTCCTCTCAAGCCTGTTTGCTGAGCCGGGTCACTGACCTGGGGCCTGAAGCCGTAGACACGTGTTGATG
>NC_051408.1:7147033-7147336 GCF_015228065.2 Penaeus monodon | reverse complement strand
CCTCTCTATACACACTCACCAATTTCATCACAATATTCCCATAATTCTTAACATTGCTTAAACTCTATCTCCTGTTCACTCTTTCTGGTAATATTCTAACCATTTACGTAAAGCATGATATATATGAAGTTAATTTAGCATAAATTTACCATTTCTGAACAAAGCTGATGTTTTATGACACAACAGTCGATAGATAAGTTTGAGTAAAACTAAAATAGGTCTCTGGTTAATGAAATGTGGCGAAATTGGCCCGTAGAGTTTCGATAGGCAATCAGGAGAGATGATTATAGCGATATGCTTGAG
>NC_051408.1:7146035-7146156 GCF_015228065.2 Penaeus monodon | reverse complement strand
CTCAGGAGGAATCTGCAGTGTGGTCATAGCAACGGGTTTATTCTTCGATTTTGTCCGAATAATTTCTTAGAAGAGAGAGCGAGAGCGTCTTCGGGAATCTGTCTTGTCGAGGAGTTCGAAG
>NC_051408.1:7145276-7145488 GCF_015228065.2 Penaeus monodon | reverse complement strand
GCACAGTGAACCCGAACCAACAGCCTTTTAAAACCAACACAAAAGAGCGGCGACTTATTCTCGACCTTCAAGCCAGGTGTGCAAAATTACCTTTGATCTTACGGCCTCATCAATTATGCACGATGCCTGACATTTAAACTTTCAATACTGTATTTCCATTCAGGATTCAAGTAAGCGTGTTTGTACTGGGATTTGTATTTGGATCAAGTATG
>NC_051408.1:7143519-7143648 GCF_015228065.2 Penaeus monodon | reverse complement strand
CAAAGACACTTGATATCTTCGCTCCAAATTAGAGGGCAAAGCATACTCCATCTTTTTTTTTTCTCTCTCTCTCTTTTTCTTCTTCACTTTGTACCTTTTTTTCGCGCATGCATTTTATCCTTTTTTTTA
>NC_051408.1:7143336-7143415 GCF_015228065.2 Penaeus monodon | reverse complement strand
AATTATTCAACCAGCGGTCTTGCGAGTTTGAAAGAGCTTCTTTAATGGACATTTCGAGATAGCGCTGTCTAATTTGTGT
>NC_051408.1:7143198-7143265 GCF_015228065.2 Penaeus monodon | reverse complement strand
ATCATAAGGCTGCTTCTGTTTCGGTTTGTTTGTGAGTGTCATTCTCTGTAATTTTTTTTTCTCTGAC
>NC_051408.1:7142792-7142979 GCF_015228065.2 Penaeus monodon | reverse complement strand
CCCCCTTTCTCTCTTTCCCTCCCACTCCCTCTGTTCCTTTATCCTCCTTCTCCCTCTCTTTGTTCGTGTTCACATCGCCGGTGAACACGTCATATCAAGGCAGAGTAACGGTTCACCCGAAACCTGCCTCCGACCTGTGCGGCGAAAAGAAATTACCGTTTTGTCTTTTTAAGCCTCTTGTCTCCTT
>NC_051408.1:7139296-7139438 GCF_015228065.2 Penaeus monodon | reverse complement strand
TGGAGAGGCTTAGAACTGTCTGATTCGCATCTCAATAGTAATGGCTCGTAAAATCTTAACGGCTATCAAGGGCCTACGAGAAGCGATCTTAGTGATTTCTCTCTTTTGGTCTTTTGGTCCTTGGAGTGTCCCGGATGCCAGT
>NC_051408.1:7138280-7138367 GCF_015228065.2 Penaeus monodon | reverse complement strand
GAGAGCAGAGGAGAAGAAAACAGAGAGAGGCGGAAAGGGAGAAAAAAGAGCGACGGACAAAGAGATGAAAGAGGTGGAGAGAGGGAA
>NC_051408.1:7137774-7137934 GCF_015228065.2 Penaeus monodon | reverse complement strand
GAGAAGAGGAGAGAGGTTTATTCTGAGGAGATATGCAGCTGAATAGATGAGGATCTAGAGAGAAAGAAGAGAATAGATGTAAAAAGGCTGATAATTGAATAAAATGTTAAAACAAGTAACATATAAAAGGGTTTTAAAATAAGTATATATGAATATGTAA
>NC_051408.1:7137402-7137611 GCF_015228065.2 Penaeus monodon | reverse complement strand
CTTATATGAGTAATAAAGCTTTTTTATAAGATTAATGTGGGGAGCGTCACAGGTAAGAAAATAAAATATCACGCGGGGTATTTGAGAAATGACTGGCAATTTAGTTAAATAGTAAGATTAGCGAGAGCGAGAGAGAGCAAAAAATAAATATAGGCATTTGGAGTCCGTAAATCTACGTTTTGCTGTCAACTGATTAGTGTCAGTTAATC
>NC_051408.1:7136966-7137088 GCF_015228065.2 Penaeus monodon | reverse complement strand
GAAAAGAACCAAAATAAAATGGGGAAGAAAACAATAGCTTCCTTATCGGTCTCTTGCTGATCCCTCCCCCCTCCCCCCCACATGCTCCCATCCCACCGATGACGTCACGATCCCAAATTATC
>NC_051408.1:7136361-7136507 GCF_015228065.2 Penaeus monodon | reverse complement strand
TTTCAAGACCACATCTTCTTAGCTTGCCTTTACGAGCAGAAGATGCGAAACGTGTGATTGGACGAGCCTCCCAGGTGATATTCGGTCATGAATATTAAAATTATGGGGACGTAAATGGCGGACTAGCGAGGCTAACCTAGAGGTGC
>NC_051408.1:7135009-7135129 GCF_015228065.2 Penaeus monodon | reverse complement strand
GCCTAAATATCATAAACAACCACACAACCCCATCAGTCAGCGCGGTCTCTATCGCTCTCATCATCGTGAACCTAATCCGTCTTGAGGCGAAATTAATGCACCATTGCGAGCTTTAAGGCG
>NC_051408.1:7134812-7134940 GCF_015228065.2 Penaeus monodon | reverse complement strand
TCAAATTGCTAGTGAGACCATTAATTAGCAAGCGCGGCTATTCATCTCTGCCGAGGTTATAAGTGGTGGAGCGAGATAGGTGTTGTGGCGTTTACTTCCTCACATCCGGGGCTGGAGAAGTGGCTTTC
>NC_051408.1:7133532-7134504 GCF_015228065.2 Penaeus monodon | reverse complement strand
AGAACAATATTTTGTTTTACTTAAAAAAAAAATCCTACGTAATATCTCACGCTTATCAAAACTTACACAATGAAAAGCAAATGACAATAAAAAGGCAAAGAACAATATAACAAGTGATGTTCTCACGAGTTAGAATAAAATTGGGACGATCTGATGATGAATACAGATCGAATTTCACTAATTCGGAATTCAGTTAATAGGAATCATCGATAAACCGGACCAGTAATATGATTTTGGCGGTTATTAGTTTGAAAAAAAATCGCCCCTTAATCAGCACCACCAACACCTTTTGTTTACATTTGAAATAGCTGACATATTACAGAGGTAAATTCTATAATGATTAATAATAAAGTAGGTGTTTCTATCATATCAGTTTTCATCACCAAACTTTTACCTGTTGATATATCTTCTAAAAGGTAAGGAATTCATAAAAGAGGTGGTAATAAAAAGGTTGATTATATTATATCAACTTTGCTTACTGAATTCTTATTCTAAATATATCTTCTAGAGAGAGTAATGGTAATAAAGAGGTTGATTCTATCGTATGCGTTTTGATTACTAAACTTTTACCTCTAGATATATCTTCTAAAAGTCTAAAATTAATACAAGAAGTGGTTATAAAGAGGTGGATTCCATTACAATACCTTTGATTACTAATATCTAACCTCTAGATATATCTTTCAAAAGGCCACACGAATTCATACAAGAGACAGTAAAGCTGCAAATCAGCATACATAATCGGAAAACCCACTACTCTGGCACCTGCCTGGTCCTCACGTTTGCCGGATTAGTGAAGTTTAGCCTGTATGACTAGTACGGAACACATAAAAGGCTTCTGTGCGCAATCTACGGACAATGTGCGCCATGTTTCATCCTAAATACCTGGGCCTATAGCGGAAGAATTTGTAAATACTTCATACCTGGTACGTTCTGAGATATTCTTGGGTATTCCAGGATTTGCCATGTAGTCGC
>NC_051408.1:7133254-7133381 GCF_015228065.2 Penaeus monodon | reverse complement strand
GTATTACCTGACTTCCTGACAACTGCCCGAAGAAGTTTTGAAGTGCACTGTAAGCCCTTCATTATACACCATCATTCACTTACACCATCTGTCCCCGTTTACAAATAATCACGACTTGTAATAGCTA
>NC_051408.1:7133137-7133211 GCF_015228065.2 Penaeus monodon | reverse complement strand
AAGGTACATACTACTTACTTACTCCCTCCACGTTACCCCCTACCCCCCTTACCCTCCCACCTCATGTGCCAGAA
>NC_051408.1:7132551-7132913 GCF_015228065.2 Penaeus monodon | reverse complement strand
CAACACCATGCTAACTACCGGGTAGTCGAGGCAACACCTGTCTCCCCCCCCACCTCTCACCCCTTACCTCCCCCACCCCACCCCGCCCCCTCACTTCAGCTCCTTCAACCCCCCCACCCTTTCCCCTTCCCTGCCCCCACCCTCCTCCGTGATTTACTGCCAGCCGTCTCGGTGATGAATCACATTGGATGCCCAGCCCGCCCCCACCCTGTGCCCGGATGCCCGTATGCCCGTATGCCGTGCCGTGGCGGCGGCGCACCCAAGTTCTCCACTAATAGGCTTTGAAGTTATAGCCCAAGTTATATTTCACTCGCAAAAAAGTGACAGGAATACGTATTGACTTTTTAATAAGGGTAAAACGC
>NC_051408.1:7130291-7130525 GCF_015228065.2 Penaeus monodon | reverse complement strand
TATTTCACACTCTGTTTTTTTACCTTTTATTCGTCTTTCTTCATCTTCTTCCTTTCCATTTCCCTCCTTTCATCTCTCTTCCCAAATGCACTTGAGTAATTGTGTTTACGAATAAAGTTTTTTTGTACTCGGATAAACATTAGTTTTGGTGACTGTGTATGTATGTACGTATACGCTAGTGTGTGTTTACGGTGGTAAAATGTTTACATGCAGTTCGATGAATGTGCGTGTGGA
>NC_051408.1:7129844-7130083 GCF_015228065.2 Penaeus monodon | reverse complement strand
ACAGCCCAGTGATATGAGCTGTTAGTGTGCTTTTGGTATCTGAGCGAGTATGTATTTGTACGAGTATGTGTGTGTGTGTTTTTAAACGTGTCAGCATGACTGTTTTTCCCCACAAGGCCTCTTAGATTCAGCAGAAGACCTTCACATACCCCGAAAAGTAACCTGGAAATGACATGTTTATTTTCAGTTATCTGTTTATATTCAGTTATCTCTTTATTTACTCGTTCATTTATCGTACA
>NC_051408.1:7129403-7129803 GCF_015228065.2 Penaeus monodon | reverse complement strand
CCCCCATGAGTGGATATTATTTTAATCCACATAAGCTGTGTACTTTGTTCTATTTCTTTCTTTTATAAGAGGATAATAATAATTGAGCGAAAAGGGGGAAAAGGACGGGGGGAAAAGGGGAAAGGAAAGAAGGGAGATTTTGGGGGAGAAGAGGAAGGGAAGGGGGGGAGAGAAGGAGGAGAGGGAGGGAGGAAAGGGGAAAGGGAAGGGGAAAAAAGGGGGGGAAAGGGAAGGGGGAAGGGGGGGAAAAGGGAAAGGGAACGGGGAAGTGGGGGAAAGGGGGGGAGGGAAGGGGGGAAAAAGAGGTAGGAAGGAGGGAAAATGGAAGTGACGGAGGGGGTTTTAAGGGAGGGGGGAAAAAGGGGGGGGGGGGGAGGGAGTGTTTACGGGACAGACACCC
>NC_051408.1:7129088-7129378 GCF_015228065.2 Penaeus monodon | reverse complement strand
GACGGGAAAAATTAAACCCCGGGACAGTAAAAAAAGAGATATTAAGGGACCTAATAAAAAGTGAAGTTTGAAATTTTTTTTAAAACCCATTGCCCCCTTCTTTTATCACTAACAATCCATTTCTTTCCTAAAAAGATCTGTCTCAGGCCTTTCAAGCATTCCCTTTAAAACCTTTAAATCAAAATACCCTTGGTTCGGGATTTGTTCCCCAAAAAATGTTTTCACCAAGTGAAAAGGTTTTCTAAAAAGGGTTCCCAGGTGAAAAGAGATGGAAAAAATTTTAAGACCCG
>NC_051408.1:7126441-7126731 GCF_015228065.2 Penaeus monodon | reverse complement strand
TTTTAATCATCGGTGAAGATCAGATGAATCAAAAGGCAAGATGTAATTTTATTAACTACGCCCTATATCACCTGGACAAGCAAGCACCAGTATGTCCAAGCACGACATTGATAAATATCTTCATTTATATGCAGCTTGTCTTCTTAGTGGTGATATCTGGCTGCCTCTGTGAGGAAATGTGGATCACGTTTGATGGATGTGTTCATTGCAAGGTTTCATTTGCAGGAAAGATTGAATTCACATGTGCGCACACGTGTAAGAGGCATTTGCATGTGTACGCGTATAGGGGC
>NC_051408.1:7126121-7126229 GCF_015228065.2 Penaeus monodon | reverse complement strand
GATTCTCACAAGTAAACAAACCCGCATTACCATAATTTACATTGATGAATACCTTTCTAATTGTAAACAGTAATTCAGTCATTCAAAAATCAAACACATGACAGTGAG
>NC_051408.1:7124527-7125493 GCF_015228065.2 Penaeus monodon | reverse complement strand
TCCATACAGGTAACATTAGAAACTATGCTTGATTGCACCCTCTTAGATTTACAAGTACTTGGAAAAAGTAATTACGATAACATTTGAATTAAAAATAACATTTAGCAGTGAATCCTATTTTTATATGTTAATATAGATTTTACAAACATGTAATGATTAATGATGTTATCCCTATGGAACAGGCAAATGCAACATGCAAGGCCTTTCAAATGATGAACCATAACAGTAGGTAATTATGACTTACTCTCTTAGCAATCATCATCACTAACAATTACCTAAAATCCTCAACTATTACAATCATAAACGTCTACGACAGATTAATGTTCCCTCTGGATGCCGAAGGTTCTCTCGCCATTGTCGTGACGCCCTGCGAAACGCCCCTTGTGTGGACCATCTCGCTCCGCTCACACGCCCCCTTCTACAGCGCGAGTGAGTCAGAGTTTCGAAGCGCTTCGCTGTTCGCCGACGCTTCGAACCGCACTATTCGCAAGGACGGCGATCCGAAGCTTTTGGAAGACGAAAGGAGATCGAATGCTCCTAGATGGCTACAGGATCCTACGCGGGACACCCCGATGGAGGTTCCGATCCTCAGAGAAGAGCGCAGAACAGAAGACGATCGAGGAATGTCCGCCGCGGTGAGAGGTTATGGGATCGAGCGAGGGAGTTATAAGGAAGTGGTTTTGAAGGAGTACGAAGGCCATGAAGCTGTGGTGTTCCAAGAAGCGACTGCGATGATTGGTTTGTATGTGATTCAGGTAAGTTTAAGGGTGCGTTTAACCGTCTATAGAAATAATAATAAAAAGAGGATTTTGGTCATAAGTTGATAAGTTTATGTTGTGTACAAGCAGTTATTTCTAGATAAGATAAGAGAGTAGAATTAGAGGTTATTTCCGGTAGAAGATTTGGCACTTTAGCTTGTGTATTAATATAATGATGGTAAAATATCCTTGGAACCATTCCTTTATT
>NC_051408.1:7123961-7124389 GCF_015228065.2 Penaeus monodon | reverse complement strand
ATCATTTAGCGTTTTTATGCTCGTTGTTCGTTGCTATAGATCTTTATTTTTTAAGAAAAGGAACGGATCTGTAATTCATTTGAATTTTTTGTAATAGTTATTGTGATGATAATAATCTTATCGATGACGATAACGACAACGATAAACAGAGTAAGAGTATGACGTGATTAACTGAACAATGAACTTAATAATATAAGGTTTTACCTCCCTTTCCATCCTTTATTTTCCACTGCTTTATTTGCATATCCACAGTCAGTCTATCTACTTCATTTATCTATTTATACGCAGCATGTCCCCTTTTCCTATCCATCTATCTGCTCTATTTATCATTTTATATTCAATTTCTTCATAAGTTTACACGTATCATGTCCCCATTCACAATCCGTCTATTTACTATATTTATCTTTTATCTGTTTATACGTAGCATA
>NC_051408.1:7123870-7123938 GCF_015228065.2 Penaeus monodon | reverse complement strand
ATCCGTTTATATTTAGGTCTTCGTCGGTTTGCATGTAGCACGTTCCTTTTCACACTGCATCTGTCTAC
>NC_051408.1:7123360-7123833 GCF_015228065.2 Penaeus monodon | reverse complement strand
TGCGTGCTATGTCCCTATTCACAATCCATCGGCCTGTTTCATTTATCCTTTTTTTATTTACACATCTCTTCATCCTTTTATAAGGAGAATGCCCCTATTCACTACCAGCTATCTACTCTATTTATCCGTTTATATTTATCAATTTATGCGTTTATAGGTAGCATGTCCCTATTCTCTTTTTTTAATCATTTTGTATTCATTTCTTCATCCGTTTACACGTAGCATATCTCAATTCACAGTCCATTTATCTACTCTTATTTATCATTTTATACTCATCTCTCCATTCGTTCGCCTCCAGATCCGTGCTGAGGGCGGGCCGACCTACGTGCACGTGCAGGCCAGTACCAAGGGAAACCCGACTCCGCCCACCGTCCGTGTCAAGGTCGCCAGCACGCCCGCGATTGAGGGCGTCACGCTCACGTGGGCGAACAGGTGCGTACGCAGGTGGGGAGGGAATGCAAATACGGACAGGT
>NC_051408.1:7123221-7123315 GCF_015228065.2 Penaeus monodon | reverse complement strand
AGCGATCGAGATAAACAAAGGAGAGCCTTGGCATCTCCGCTGTGTGCTTTCGGTGGATGCCAAGCAAGAGCTCACACAGGTTAGGGACAACTTA
>NC_051408.1:7121520-7121734 GCF_015228065.2 Penaeus monodon | reverse complement strand
TAAAATTCGTGTTTTCTTTACATCTGTAAGAAACTCTATGCCAGCATAGAGAGATAACAAAATGGTTAATATGAAATACACTGAGAATGTATTCATAATTCACTTTTATGCGAGTGAGCTGGCACCGCTAGTTTATTGCATTCCCTTCTTTGCAATCTCATTTTCGCGCTTATGTCATGTTGCAAAATCATTTTGCATGAAAATACGCCAGAAT
>NC_051408.1:7120146-7120941 GCF_015228065.2 Penaeus monodon | reverse complement strand
GTAGCGCAGGTGAGCCAACCTCTCCTCTTCCTCAGGAACCCAGGCGGCGGCTACTGCCTCGTGCTGAGCGAGGGCCGCCCGTACCCGTCCCTGTGCGCCGCCCGCGCCGCCCACCTTCCCTCGCGGCACAAGATGCGCGACCACGCCCACGCGCCCACGCTACTTCTTGGCTGCACGGACCAGCCCAGGTACTGGCTTCCCTCACGGCCCGCCCGCGCCCTGCACGTGGCCGTGTGGGCTGGGGGGTCGGGCGGGCCTCCCCTGGGGCGCGGTCTGGTGCGCGGCGCCCGCAGGCGGCGAGTGCCCCGCCTGCGGAAGGGGCGGTTGCTGGCGCTCGTGCCGTCGGCGGGCGGACGGGCGGCCGCCAGGTACCGCGTGCGGAGGGGCGGGCGGCGGCTGCACATTATGGCGGTCGCATGCGGCGGGCAACTCCGGCTGCAGGTAGAGTCGGAGGGCGGACGCCGCCTGACGAGCGCCGTGGGCGGCCAGGGGGCGCTGCACTTGTCCCTCACGCCCCCGGCGCCCGGCACCCTGACCCTGGCCCTGAGGACGGTTCCTCCGGGGGCGTCGCACACCCTCCTGCTGGCTGCCGCGCCCTCCGTGCGGCGTCTTCCTCTGCCACACATGCCACGCAACTCCCGCGTGCGCGTGGCGGGCGTGGGCTGCTCCTGGGCCAGCCTGCGGTGGTCGGCCGCCCGCGCCTCCGCCTCCTACTGCATCCTGATGGAGAAGGAGACGAGCGGGAAGCCGTGGCGTGCGCGGGCGCCGCTGCAGTGCGGCTGGGAGGACGCCCTT
>NC_051408.1:7119995-7120088 GCF_015228065.2 Penaeus monodon | reverse complement strand
AGGAGCACACCATGACCGGCCTCGCACCCGCCACCAATTATACCGTCACGGTGCTGGTGCGCCACTCCGGCACCGGCCGCACGCTGGCACTCA
>NC_051408.1:7119577-7119896 GCF_015228065.2 Penaeus monodon | reverse complement strand
CCAGGACGAAAACGAAGGTGCGCCTACAGCTCGCTCGCGTCGCTTCACGTGAGCCTCTCCTGCGCCGCGACGCCCCGGCCCAAGAGCGAGCACGGCCGCCGCCCGGGCAGCCTGGGGCGGGCCACCCACACTGCCACGTTTCTATGTCGGATCTTAATATAGCCTTATTTTCCTCTATGTACGCAGGCACATGTATAGATCATATCTTAGCTTTATATTCCTCCTGTGTACTTGATATATTGGTGTGAAAATATCCAGAATGAGAAGTGAGTCAAGGTTAAGTGTTCAAATGTAATTTTATAAATATACATGGATCTGT
>NC_051408.1:7119253-7119423 GCF_015228065.2 Penaeus monodon | reverse complement strand
CACGTTTAAAGAGAATAGGAAAATGTAGGCAAGTGTAGAGACGTAATTCATTTGGTGATTTTCAGGGAAACATTTACTTCCGGAGGCAAAAGTTTCGACTTTGCGAGGGACAGAGACTTGTGTGATTCCCCGGTACAAGGTGTAGCCTGTGACGTTGTCCGTACCTACGT
>NC_051408.1:7118605-7118775 GCF_015228065.2 Penaeus monodon | reverse complement strand
ATATGGAATAAAGATCTCATACAGAACTCAGAACATAATAATCACATTAATAATTGTAGTAGAATTACCTCCGCCCCCACCCCCCCACACCTCGGCTGGGATCCTTACCGGATTTCCTGAAGCAACTGTATGTTTACCGCAAGATTCCCATAGCAACTAGTGCGTGTGTA
>NC_051408.1:7117121-7118128 GCF_015228065.2 Penaeus monodon | reverse complement strand
CAAAAGAATGAAATACAAGGATAAACATACTAAATGTTTGTGTTCGTTACTTATAAACAGAAAAGGAAAAGCGAGTTGTAACTGATAATCTAGTAAAAACGAATGACAGAATAAGGATGACGTAAGAGAGAACAAAAGGATAATATTAAGTGCTAGTGAAAAATGGATCCTCATAATGATTTCCAACGTGTCTATAATGTAATGGATGAATATGAATTACGAGAATATATTTTGAATAATTTCACGTATCTTTGATTCCCCCCCCCCAAAAAAAAAAGTGTTAAAATGCTTTAGTTATTTCAGCTAAGATTTTAAAAATGATACTATAAGGAAAATAGCATAACCTATGATAATATATTTGGAATAGTTTACATAGTTTAGTTACGACTAACTCATCCTCCCAAAAATGTGTCAAAATGTTGAATGTTTACAACTAAAATTCCAAAACGCATTCCGTTTATTTATATAGACATTTTTTTTTCCTGTTCAGAGACATGACAGGTGATCGATTAAATTGACATTTGCCTGTCCAGTTGTTTGACACATTTAGGAGTACAGAAAAATAAATTTTAAAAAATGCTAACTGCGTGGCTTATCACATACTGATATGATAAGAACAATATATTAAAATGATAACAATTAAAGAATGTATTACTGCAGTATATTATGATCACGAATAATAATAACAATAATTATACTGTAATAAACACATAGCATCGCAAAATATTAATAGAACACTAATAACAGATGAACAATAAAAAAACACTTTAAATTATTTTAACAATCCTGAGCGACTTTGCTAACGAAATAACTTAACAGCATATATTCAATGTTCATTAATAACATAATGTAAATATCATTCAGTAACAGTTTAGACTTACAGAATACATAGCACTGATGGCAAAGATGATTATACAGTTACCAATGAGAGCATTATAATTGTGTTAATAATAGTTAATGATAAAGGTGATAATAACAGTAACGACAGTAGGAAGGGACACCGCTGC
>NC_051408.1:7114875-7116302 GCF_015228065.2 Penaeus monodon | reverse complement strand
CCTGCACGTGTATATGATTTTATGCAAGAATAATAAAAATATAACCTTGGACATGTAATATAAAAAAAAATGTCACAGAAGATATTTGAAGCTAAATAACATGGCAACCCATGTGAGGATGTTTTTTTTTTATACAGCAAATTAAAGGTCAATCATTCTAGCTTCATGTGAGGTATGAAGAAAACGTAATTTTCGAAGGACAAGTCTGCTAGAAAAAAAATGTACAACGGTAATTAAAAATACATACCTCTAGAAGAAAGTAAACGAAGGTGTTCTTATCTCTGTAATAAAAAAAAATAAGCACTTTGGAAGGACTAGAGGAGACCTTGTGCATTATCAACAGTGAATCACAGTTCTTTGTTTCCATGGATAGACAAACTGTAATAAAAGAAATTTCCTGAAATTGATTTCAATAAAAAAACGTACCCTATATTCAATACATCCTGCGTGCGGGAAGGGGAGGGGGGGGGCAAATGCTTTGGTATGGACTAAAATGAAACTGCAAGTGCTCATACTTTCAAGGAACAGCCCTACAGAGAAAAAGAAGCATTTGTAAAACAAAGTGTTTACAACATCCAGTTCAGTTTACAACATCCTGTTACCATCAGAAACATGGTGTAACTTCAATTAAATGTTTGCATAAATAGTACAAAATGCATTAAAAGCTAATGGAATTCAACCCTTTTAAAACATTTAAACAATAAAGCATTTAACACGGCTAACTTACTTTGAACTTCATCAAGCAAATACGTTGTGGTGACAGCAGACGGTCGGGAATGGGGTCCCTCCTCCACACTCTGCGGTCCTATGAACGTATCCTCGCTTTCCTAATTGCTTTCCCCACAGCTGGCAAGAGGGCACAACGCTTCCGTCTGCCACGCTTCACCTCGGCAATTGATAAAATGTTTAAATTATTGCGTCTGGCGAACGAGTGGTTAAGGACCAATGGTGGAGGGGGGGGGGCGCACCACGTTTTCTTTTTTTCTGCTCGAGGTCCTATGATTCCTCAGGGTCATTTTCAACTCCATGTTCAACTCACGTCATCCTCGCCACTTGTTGTCTGGATTTCGTCCTGTTTGAGGGTTTGTCAGGACATACTGAAATTTGAAGAAAAAAAATCATACTATCGAAATTTTACAAAAAAAAAAAAAAAATCGTCCTAGGATCTTAAGAAAACAATAGTCCATACACCCTAAGACCACAATAACTCAAAAAAAAATCAAAAGATAAACCACTAACTGTGAACACTTCGAGGCTCAAAAAATGTACATATCAGGTATTGTTATCCCGTATGTGGTTGCATCGAAAGCACGCGAAAGACTGCGAATCACGTCCTAAACATGTTCGTCCCTCCCACCACTGCGGAGAATAGAAAAAGTAGTGTCTCTAGGGCTAATAAAAACCTATACTAATGATGTATGAATGAT
>NC_051408.1:7114521-7114789 GCF_015228065.2 Penaeus monodon | reverse complement strand
ATAAAAGGTATATTTGTTATTTTTTCATAACTACAGGCCATGACTTTGCAATGATACGTATATCTCATTGCACTATTTTTTTGAATGACTCGACTTGCCTTTTTACTAATAGAATGCATCAAACATACTGCAATATCTTTTCAATACACCCAGACAAGTAAGTAAAGGGTATACGAATTTCTTATTCTTGGTCTTCTCTATGCATTAAGATCTAAGATTTACGTTTAGAAGATCAGGGGCGATATTTCATCCTACTGTATGCCTGATC
>NC_051408.1:7114282-7114496 GCF_015228065.2 Penaeus monodon | reverse complement strand
GGAAAATGAACCCCTAAGAAGGAACCCTCTTTATACCCCATGAGTGGTTTCCCTCTGATTGTCACCTCTCCCCATCACACATGCAGAAAAGTTCCTGTTTTTTTATATGAAATAGTGAACAAATTTTAATGGGAATTGTTCAGACTGAGCTAAAAGCATAAAAATGACCAAGTGTGTTTGGAAGCCAATGGCAAAAAAATCTAAGAAATAAATG
>NC_051408.1:7113343-7114001 GCF_015228065.2 Penaeus monodon | reverse complement strand
AGAGTGCTATTCACATATTTACGGCTCTTGTTATGCCACTGAAATCATCCATACTGTGAAGCATCTCTTCTCTTGCATAAAATTGTGAAAAATCGGAATAAAAATTATAAACAATATATTCTTTATGTTTTTTGTCCCGAATCTTTATAGTTTTTGTGTAAACATGACTGACAGATTCCACTACGCACTGCGGAATCAAATGTCACGGGCCTTGCATTACTGTCGATTATGGCTACAAATAATTAATATACCCTGTAACGGAACTACAAAAAAACAGTGCCATCTTTAACTGCCTACGATGGATCTGATATTGTCATGTGTGCTCAAAAGTTATGTGACATTTAGTACAATATATCTAAAAAAAAAAGTAATGTCCTGCAACACTGTCTTCACACAGATGTAAAAGTCTCATGACATGCAGCAGTGCCTCTAATGGAACCAGAAAAAATATATATATAAATGTAACCCAGCTGTGATGTCTATAAAGGATCCAGAAATATGTGACGCGCATCGGTTGCTGTCCGTCGCCACTTCGGGTGATGGACGAGCGGCCGGAGGCGGGTCTGTCACGGGCGGCGAAGCGCGGGAAGGGGCGCCGCTAGAACAGATAAGACGTTATACGAAATTGGACTGCTTTAGTTGGTTATTACGTACACAT
>NC_051408.1:7111775-7112145 GCF_015228065.2 Penaeus monodon | reverse complement strand
TTTGCGTGTAATCAAAAGCGGTTCAGTAAGCGTACAACGGGTTTGAAGAAGGAACGAATTTTGAGCACGAAACGCTACCTCTTCACTCCGGGCTTGGCAGCGTCTTCGTCTGCCTGGTGGTCGGCCTGTGTCTCAGCTCGGCGGTAGCCTCAGTTACCTCCCTGTTCGATTAGGTAGTATGTGATCTCGGCCACGACCTTTCCCTTGCACAAGAGTACGGTCTTGCCTCCCCGGAACACGTCCTCGGCGCTGAGACTGGCCACCGCCGGCCCCTTCCACGCGTGCCTCCGCTTGGGGCCTCTCAGCACGATCTCCAAGAGGTCGTCCTTCGTGCAGGAAGTTCCGAACTTGGCTGGCACGTAGACGCCAA
>NC_051408.1:7111293-7111368 GCF_015228065.2 Penaeus monodon | reverse complement strand
ACATATGCGGTCATGACAAGTTTCAATAGAAAAAAAATAAGTTAATTCATAGGATAAACACAATGTTACCCGGGG
>NC_051408.1:7110089-7111257 GCF_015228065.2 Penaeus monodon | reverse complement strand
CGTACCTCCAATATTCGGCCTTTTTTCAAATCCTTGATTTTATTGACATTTAAAATGACATTTATGATATTAACCCATATCTCTCCTGTCATAATTATCATTTCGCACCCTGAGGCTTGCGAACCATTCCGCAGAGTTTAACAGCGTCCAAGTAACAACTGGCATCGCGTTAGTGCCATTCCGCGATGAATTTACGTTACGTTCGGCTGCAACGTAATCTTCGTAAATTCGTAATAAGGGATTTTTCTAGCACAGAGCGGCGTCGTCTGTCAACCTTGGCTCTCGTGCGTAAGGCGATCCGATCCCCCCTCCTCGGTACGCTATTATGGCCCACTTTCCTCCGAATCCCTTTCATCTGGGAGGAAATCGATGGGAGAGATTGCGGATGAGGCTCGGGGTCAGTGTCAAAGGGCTGCGAGAGGGACATAACGCCGTTACTCGAACAAAATTGATTCAAAACGTGGAAAAAAGAGTCGTCGGAGCGCGTAAACGTAAATCGATTGAATCCCCTGCGACAAGAGCTTCGGATCCCCTTCTGCGATCACCAAAAGGAACGGAATATTGCAAAGAAGGGGTGCAGATCCTCTCTAAGGATCACCAAAAGGACGGAATATCACACGAAGCGTCCTGAATCCTCTTCCCGGACCTCCGAAAGCACCTAATATTACGAGACGCGAAGCGAACCCTCTTCCCAGACCGACAGAAGGCATCGAATGCTCCCGGAAGGGCAGTGGATCCTCCTACGAAATCGCCAGGAGCGAAATATTTGTCTCGGATTCCGGCGCCTATAGTGCAAGTGATTAAGACTCTGGGAAAAGAAGAAGTTTGTTTTTAAAGATATTCCCCCTTTTTTCTTAAAGATTTTAGCTCATGGGAGAATGGCTGCAACGGGTCGTGTTGTCGGATATGTTCCTCAGCCCAGTTACGACGGACAGGTGAGTGCGAGAGGGACGAAATAAGGAAATTAAGGCCAAAGAAAAGGGGAGTTGTCACGTGAGATGATAAAATCCTCTGAGTTTTGTAGGACAGAAACTTATCTTTTTTGTTGTTATTGGTCGTTGTTATAACGTCATTTAGTGTAATTTACGTTACTTGAGGCTCTCTACGGGATGAAACACTTAGAAATCTTAAGTTAACGTAAAAGGTCGGTGGGAATCGCCAAAAGATT
>NC_051408.1:7108763-7110048 GCF_015228065.2 Penaeus monodon | reverse complement strand
AAAGAAACGGAAAAAAATTGCAATAACCAATTTCACATAACGTCATTTTCCCCAATATATCTGTCTATCGATATATTTCATAAAATAACATAGATAAGAGTATGAAGAATTATGTAAATGACAGTTCTACAGATTTATCCTTGGGAAGTTCTTTAACCTTGAAGAAAATTAATTTGTTGGTGTTCATGGATCTTGGAGCATCTTAGAACATTATATTTCTCTTCCTTTTAATTCACAGTTTAGAGTTTCATTGGTAGGAAACATCTTGGAGAGTAAAAGATTTTTTAAGATGTCACAGTCTTACTAGTCGTTCAGAATAGGATTGAGCAAAGAGACAGGAAAATAAACTGTAGTTCTTTATGAATAGACTGAAACAGTTGTCACTAATATATGAATTATGGAGCGGCTGTGTCTATTATTCCGTAGATTTAACAAGGTGGCTAGGATTTAAACATTGTGTAAAGTGCATTCCATGCATTTCATGTCATTGTAAAAATCAGTACAGAATTATTACCTAACCTTGTCCAGGCATTGATTGCAATATATGTATTACTTTTTCTTGAGCTCTCTCTTATAAGCACTCTATGCTATCCTGTTTATATAAGGTTGAAGAAATTACCACTTTGTTTGATACCTGTTTATTTGAATGAGTCCTTGCAAGTGAAGGATAAAGCAGTATCTGATTTTTAAAAGGGTGATCACACTGGCTTAGACACTGGCCCTATACAGATTCTGGTAGGATTAGAGCTTGTAGAAGTTATATTTCCGAATTAGGAAATGATCCAAGTACTGTCTTGCCTGAATATATGTAGGCCTATGTGGGTTAGATTTATAGACACTTGAAATCTGTCTTCTTTTTTCTCATGGTTATTTTCTGCAGTCAGTGTAATTCAAATATCGGTGGTGCAGTCTGTCATGGACAGTCTATAAAGTCTAGCCAGATATTGGCACCTCAGTTTTCACTTCTTTGCTACTCAGACAAAATCTAACAAAGTAATTTTCATACCCATGTGCTTGCTTCAGTGAAGTGCAGCCTTACCTTGCTGGGGTTCAAAACACCTAAAAATAGCTATGCATCAGCTTTGCATAATCTGTCTTTGCGCACATAGTAATGTCATCCAGTTCATGCCTCCTTTAGAAGCGGGCTGTACTTTTAGTGTGTCTTAATTTCTATTATGTTGTGCCATATTATATATTGATTAAGGGGACATTCCATATATGTCATGTATTATATATCAGGTAATATTTTAGTATCACATAGCCATCAACCTGGTAATTATTATAC
>NC_051408.1:7107889-7108316 GCF_015228065.2 Penaeus monodon | reverse complement strand
TTCTACCATATGGCTGTGTGATACTGAAACTATACCATATATTATTATGTGGACATTTTCTTATGAAAAACACTTGTTACATCCTTGTGCAGAGCATATGCGGATATCTACTTGTCATAGTACTTCATCCACTTTTTGGAAACCAATGTTATAAGTGCCATTCTGTGTTTCTGATTTTCACAATACTCTGGGGAAATTAACTCATAGGGAAGTTGTTACAAGCTTCTTCAGCTAGGGAAACACTGCAGTTAAGGCTGGCAGTCATCTATAACTTTGTTCATTCAGTATCAGGTTGAATCTTCCGTGACCAAACCAGGGCATGGGTTTTTCTTTTTACCACAATATTGGCTTCTGTGTTTTCAGTTTTCCATTTCTTTTACTTTTTGAAATATCTATAATGAGCAGTTTTGCTCTTATCCCTGCAGTT
>NC_051408.1:7107613-7107847 GCF_015228065.2 Penaeus monodon | reverse complement strand
TACATTTTGAAATCAAAGTTTGGTTTTGGGATCTCTGAAACCTCCAATTCTGCAAGTGTCCCCCCAAACTATAACAGATGGGAGAAAAAATAAAAGAAAACCAAAAAATTCTATTTATCAAGGAGACAGAAAATGGTCTTAGAACCTAGTCTTAGTGCTGGTAAATGGTTATTGGGTTACTGCTTTTCAATAAAGATAGTTGCAAGACCCCATCTCTCCAGGTGTTGAGAACTC
>NC_051408.1:7105488-7105917 GCF_015228065.2 Penaeus monodon | reverse complement strand
CAAATTACTCAGAAGTACAGTTGGTTGAATAAAAGGGGATAGGTTTGATTTGTCTTTTTTTTTTTCCATAAAATTATGACTGCAATGTGTAATGGAAATAATGAAAAAACTAAATGTTGTGAATCAGAAAGGTAGTGGAAAAGGGAAATAAATGTAGATTCTGAAGGCCAAAGCTATTTTTTGTGAATAACACCATTAGATTTTGTAGATGGTATCTGATAAGAAGTTTGACCTGAAACATCCCAAGGTATTAAAAGAAGGGGAAGTGTCATTAAAAATGTTATAATAATGATGATAACAGCTATCTAATCATTCAGAGGAAAACTTAATTCATGTATATGCAGATGATGTGCCATGGATAAGAATTCATTTGACAATCTAACAGATCCTATAAGTAAGTGTAAAAACTTTGATTGAAACTTTCATTAT
>NC_051408.1:7104787-7105460 GCF_015228065.2 Penaeus monodon | reverse complement strand
TCCACAGATAGTAGATCTAGTACATTGTAGTTATATACTAAGAATTCCCTAGCCAGATCATTGTTTATGTTGGGAAGGCCATCCAACCTGGCAAGGGTGCATAGCCTTTTCTCTGGACAGGGGAGTCCCACATGGGAAAACAAATTAATTATTTACTGAAAGTTTGAAGTTTACATTATATATTGGTGATTTGATGGTTTTCACATTTTTATACAATTAAGTTTACCAGGCTGAGGGATTTTTATCCCCCAGATGCCAGGTTTGTTGCAACTTAGTCTGTGGCTGGGGTACACCTGTGGATGAGTGGTTGTCAGACGCTGGTTCATTTTTCTGAATGTTTTTGATATTTTGTGGCTATGATTAAGCTGACCACAGTTTGTTTTCTGTGCAAATAGTAGCATAGAGAGGCTGATTCAAGCAGAGTTTGGGTGGGAGGTGTGGTGAGGGAGACAGACAGGTTTGTGGGGAGTGTCAGTTGACCACTCGTTTCCAGATATATCAAAACACTGAGAAGTTAATATATCGTCTTAAAATGTGAGTTACTTATTAGTGATACAGAACACAATCTTTGTAGAATATTAGTTTTGATGATTAGCATATGGTATTCTATAATATATTGTCAGTGTATGTATTTGAATATTTGATTTGCAGTTTTACTCTGATGATAAGCTTA
>NC_051408.1:7104407-7104690 GCF_015228065.2 Penaeus monodon | reverse complement strand
GGTGAAGATAAATAGCATTGTCGACATATTCACATGTTGATTTCTTCTACAGGTTGAACCAACAAAGTTACTTCGCCTGCGTGTTATAGGTGGGAGTGGCTTAGCCAAAAAAGACATATTTGGTGCTAGGTAAGTCAGCATTTTTCTTTGTTGGTTAAGCCATATGGAAATAGGGAAGTGTAAGAAGATATAATCCTGTAGCATTGCATAACATTTTAATGTGCTAGATCTAGTTGACAGTGAAACAAGTAAAAGTTGTTGTCTGGCTAGTTTTTAGCATTCT
>NC_051408.1:7103036-7104269 GCF_015228065.2 Penaeus monodon | reverse complement strand
CCCCCCCCCTTTTTTTTTACCTCTCTCTCACTGTAAAAATTAAAAGGATTGTAAGAGCAGGTTTCAGGACATGGTACAGAGCAAGGTGAGAGTGTTATAGTGAGCAAAGTTAAATGTTTATCTCACTTCATGTACGTTGTATAGAGAGTGGAGGTGATGTGTTGACCTGTGCATATGCAATCTACACATGAGTAGTAAACTCACAAAAAGATATCTTTAATTAATTAGTTTCATCCAGAGTCAGATATCAGAGGCAGTTGCACAAATTTCTGGTAATAGTACAGGTTTGACAGTTCATATCAGCCCCAAGATCTTTTGTTTTATAGCCTATTGGCACATAAATGCATGAGAAATGTTGATGTTTGTGAAAGTTGAGATTAATTGGCATGTTGTTGGTATGTAGCATTATTGTACAGAACATTATATACATTATATTATATATGTGTTTTTTCTTCCATTCTTTTTCTTTTTCTTTTTTCTAAAGAGAGAGATGTCCCTTGTAGGTCATTGTTATCATATTTCACAATTGTTGATATGATTCTTTCTTCTCTTTTCAGTGACCCATATGTAAAAATTGAATTAGTAAATATCACATCTAATGGGGGTGATGATGTCGTTGACTGCGTTCTCACCAAAAAAAAGAAAAAGGTAACGATTCATAAGCCACCTTTCCAAGAAAAAACGCTTATGAACATACAAATGTATATGAAATTGAATAATAGCTTGTACTCTTTCTATGGTTCAGTATTGTTATATATATGTAACTTGTGAAGATACAATGTTCGTGCATCATTAATATCGTTCTCGTTATAATTGTGTCTTTTTTACTTTCAGACATTAAACCCACGTTGGGATGAAGAATTTATATTTAGAGTAAGTGTAATGATACTCAAATGGTCTCCTATAAAATACTGTTCAACTGAAGGGGTCTGGACCAAGCCCTTCTCTGATTTGTGATTATTCAGATAACTGGTAAATGGCTGTTGCAGTGCACATACATATTGGAAGGGATCACTGCAGAGTCTGTCAAAAATTTTGTTCTTCAGCCATAGACATAGTGTATAGTAGTGTTCACAGCTCATGCAATTTATCATTTTTCCTCATTTTCTTGTCTTGCTGTTGCAGTGCCTTTATTGAGTTATATATGTTCTTTATAAACTTCATTTAATTCCTCCTATTCCTCGTGGTTTTTGTTAGGTATGGTTAGGATGTCCCCATGGCATATATAGCATC
>NC_051408.1:7102229-7102471 GCF_015228065.2 Penaeus monodon | reverse complement strand
GACATTATGATTGATATAAAGTTTTCACCCCATCCATGATGGCTACATCCAAGTGAAAAACATTCTACTTCAGGTAGTAGGTACATAGTAGATATAACAGCAACTGTACCCTCCCATGGACCTACATATGAGGCACATGTAGCAGGTAATTACAGAGTGTAATCCAAGAACAGAAGTGTCTTACATATATGATGGCCAGCTATGGCCAATGTTCTGCATGTCTCATTTGTGAGACATCCATC
>NC_051408.1:7101141-7102034 GCF_015228065.2 Penaeus monodon | reverse complement strand
CATAATTGCCATATTTTGAACTTTTGTTACAGACCAATTTAAATCATTCCACATACAGAGAAATAATATATAGATGGTTTACCTTATTACAGCACAATTTGTGATACAACAATTTGTGCTTAGGTTTCATTACTTAGAATGAGCCTTGGTCCTTGAGCCACCTCTGGGCACCTAGTATTCCATATTTATTATATTGCAAATTTAATCTCCAGTGGGCATATTATATCTAGGCTCACTTCAAAACACTACTGATGGTGTTATGACTGTATGATAATATGTAATGAACTGCTAGGATGAACATAGACTATGCATGATCACTCCCTGCAAATAAATATAAAAAAGCATTAGGATCTTTGTAAAGAATGCTCTGGGTCTGGCTACCTTAGTTCCCCAGATGATGTGCCGAGACCTTGCCAAAGGGAAGACCATCCACAATTTGAGTGTGGTCTTGACACAGATTGGGCATTGGGAACAAGGGCTTTAGAAGGCATATGCTTTTGTACTGCAGAACATTTTTCAACCAAGTGGCAGACACACAGCTAAGCATTCATCTTTATTTCATTTTATTTGCACAATGTGTCTTACTTTATTAATATATATTGAGTTCCTAAAATTTAGTTTTTTTGCCGAAGCACACATACAGTTGAACAGTATTTTACTGTATATAAAGAGAATGCATGAATTGCATCTTTTTAATGCTTTGATGCTGATTACTTAGGCATTGCTTTTTATGATGCAACTTGATTATATAATATTGACTTGGTGTAAGCTGGAAAAGAGAAACTACTTCTTTCTCTAATATAACTTCGTGGACCACCTTGTAAATCACTATATTTCTGAGTATTCTTCTCTAGCAGTGGCATTTATTATCTAGATGCCAGTGCCCAGTATTT
>NC_051408.1:7100505-7101059 GCF_015228065.2 Penaeus monodon | reverse complement strand
GAGTGATTGTGTCTTGTACCCAGGTGAAGCCAGCTGAGCATAAACTGCTACTGGAGGTATTTGATGAGAACCGTGTCACAAGGGACGATTTCTTGGGTCTGGTGGAGCTGCCGCTGATCAACCTCCCACGTGAAGTGGAAGGGAGACAAATTCCGCATCGTCACCATCGCCTTCAGCCAAGAAGGTTGGGTTCACTCTAAGTTTTAACATCATAAAGTATTTTGCAATGGTTTTTACTGAACAATGAACGAAATGTGTGTAGAAATTAATAGAACATGGCCACAGGAAGAAAAATATATTGTAAATGGAGTATTTTGAATGTGATATCCTGCCATGAATATTTTGCTGTTGTTGTTGTATATGATTGTATGATTACACATTTGGCTGTCTGTGTACTTTGTATTTTGTACTGCATTTCATGTGTATTAACATGCTATTTTTGTATGATTTTTTCTTTAGCTGATATTATTTTGCAATTTTTCATAGGCCATTTCATAATGTATTTTAATTGTGTTTATTTAATTTCTCTCTTTTAGAAGTGGATCTTCATTGTC
>NC_051408.1:7099758-7100447 GCF_015228065.2 Penaeus monodon | reverse complement strand
CAATGTTACTTTGTTTGACTGTGGTCATTGAGGAGATAAAACTCTGCATATTCAGGCTTTAAGTCTTTTTAGCCTCCCCCCCCCCAAAAAAAAAAAAAAAAGTAAGCATGGCACCTGGCTAGTATGTTGTAGATTAAAATCTTCACTGATTTTTAAAATCTGCTTTTGAGGATTTTTAGCCTTTCTGATTTGTATTACATGAGACTTACCATGGGTGTTTTGTGTGACTGTAAAGTTTTAGATTGAATTGTTATAAGAGCTAGGGTTTGCATATATATGACACAATCACCATTTCCACCTAACATTTACTCCATAATTAAGATCTTATAAATCTTGTGTCTTGGTTGAGAAGCAGTAGCTTGTCAAGGGGAGATAATCTCACCCCAGTGGATGACACAATAGTTAAAGTCTAGCCAGTTAGCCAGAGAACGGAAATCTCCAACATCAATTGATGACACCAAGCAAATGGGTGAGAGACATTTGGCAGAGCAGTCAGAGATAGTCTGCTCCTGAGTTGCTGACACTCAGTGAATTGGGCAGGGCAAGCTTGCTGTTCAATTGATGGCACCTAGCAAATTGGCCAGAGAAAGCCTGCCCTTCATCATTGGCACCTGGCAAACTGACAAGAGAAAGTCTGAGCCTCGATTAATGATACCTAGAGAAATGAGAGAATGGTTTTTATAGTCAAA
>NC_051408.1:7098913-7099691 GCF_015228065.2 Penaeus monodon | reverse complement strand
ATCACCATAGATTCTCTTTTGTGGTTTGTTAAACACTTCATGGAAAAAACTAAAAGTTATCATAGTCATGATTTTAAATGATGACTATGAAAGCAATTTAATGAAAAATTAATGTGCTGTACTTTTTGGCTTTATAGTAATAGTTATGTAAATTAAACTTATTTAAATGTTTGCATGTGTAAAATGTATGTCAACAGTTTTGTCTTGCTAAAAGCTTCTCAAGATATATATATATATATTTTTTTACAGTCAAAAGAGTTCAGTTGTATCAAAGATAGAGAATTATCAAAGGAATAAATATCGTTTCTTCTTGTGGTCATTTTCTGTTACCAAAAAAATCTAAATTTTTTAGAATATATCTTCCTGGTCTGAAATTATAATTTCTTTAATGAATAGTGTATATGGTTTTAAGATCAAACTTTTCCAGTGTAGAGTAGTTATGCAGTTTAATGCACATGATAATAATTACCATAAAACCTGCAATATAACATAAACTTATCCCAGTACTCTGCAGTATACATCATATAACATACCCATATTCAAGTTTCTCAGCAAGACTTACCAACAGCAATTTCCTTCTTCTAGTGCAAGGTCTCGAGTCAAAGGTCATCTACAGCTGTATGTTGCCTACATAGTAGATGATCCCCCTGGCAGCAGTGGAGCCTCAGGAGAACAAACACCTGAGGAAGCTGGTTGGGAAGTGGTCAGCATTGACAACAGCTCCGGCCACGAAGAATCACCTGCACAGGTAGGTCTTGGGGTGGTGATGCTAGTTAAC
>NC_051408.1:7098452-7098820 GCF_015228065.2 Penaeus monodon | reverse complement strand
CCCCTCTTGTTTTTAGGGTGGTAGTTGTAAGGTTATTTCTGATTTGGTTGTAATATTTTTGTTTGTTTGTTTGTTTGTTTTTTTATGTCAGATGAAATTGTGCAAAAGGTCTTTCTTATGAAGATCAGTAACTTTTCAATGATCCTTCAGTCAATGTTATCATCTTAATATCTTTGAAATTGCATCTGTTATAATTTCACAAAAGTACATTATATATTTAGCCAAATTTCAATCATGAAGCTATAAGGATAAGTTATATATATTTTATGCACTTACATAGTTGTAGAATTGATAAACAGTCCATGAATTAGTAAGTTTACTATTTGTATGGTAAATGTACATATTGTTAAAGCATGTACAATAGAAAA
>NC_051408.1:7098078-7098382 GCF_015228065.2 Penaeus monodon | reverse complement strand
CACAGAAGCTATGTCGTAGGGATGATCTCTAGCAGAGGCACAGAGAGGCATCAGTACTTAACTGTAAGATACTGGCAAAAGCATTAAAAGTATTTATGAAGAGGGAAATTAAATTGGAATGTACTTGAAACAATAACTTACAAACATAACTCTGTCAATATATCCTCTCTGGAAAAGACATGGTAATTCTTTTGGATAGATAATACTGATATCCTTTAATTTGATGGATGAATGTCACTTTGATATATAGAGATGTGTATTATCATGATCCCTTGCACAACCCAGATAATCTAGGGTCCTGCTG
>NC_051408.1:7097299-7098026 GCF_015228065.2 Penaeus monodon | reverse complement strand
AGTAGGTCCTCAACTCTAGTGACCCTGCAAATTGTGAAAATCGTATTGTGATAATTTTTAATCTAGAGACAGATTTCAAATAACCAAACTCCTTAGAATCCCTAATACAAATACAGTACTAAGTACAAAAGATATAGAAACCTTAATACAATGGTACATGCTTAATATAATGCCTGTAATGGACCAGTCATGCATTGATGCAAGATATAAAAAGCATTCCCATACTACTTGCTAAAGTCATACAGTTAGTGTTGGACTGACTTGGACATCATCATGGTGTATGTGTTGGGGTGTTTGTTTGAAACCTTAGCCAGCAACAAATGCTGGTCTGTAAACATGGCACTTTGGCTAAGATTAGTGTTTTAATGGATCACCCAAGGATGGGTATAATGTACAAATACTTGGGGGTGAATGAAGATTATTATAAGGGATAACACAAGAAAATTGAATTGTCAATGAATACAATATGATAAAGGCTTGAGGGTTAAAAACATTGAAATATGAAGGATTAGCGTATGATAGTTTTTCCAGCCTTATGTTAAACCTAAAATCACGAGAGTAAGGATCCCACTTTGTACATTTGTTTGTAACTAAGATAAGTTTTATATCAAGTGTTACACTTTAAATACCTTGCTTTGTACAAGAAAGCCTTTTCATTTGCCATTAAAGTCTAGCATTGTAAGATTATATAATTCTCATAGGAAATACTTAAAAATACTCTAAAGAC
>NC_051408.1:7096922-7097257 GCF_015228065.2 Penaeus monodon | reverse complement strand
CTGTGGATTAAGTTATTGCATAGGGGAATGTTAACTTTAATCACTATCAGTAAAAGTATTAGTAAAGCCCTTTATACAAATATCAATCTGGCGGGTAGTATTTTCTTACTCTTTTCATTTGGAGGGAGAGAAAGATCAGTAAAGCATATGTGCTCTCAGATAAACCTTTTATCATCATGCTCTATATACTCCTGTTGCAGTCCAGTTCTCAGTCACCCCCAAAATTGAAGTCACTTATTATAATGTGCACAAATATCCCAGATTTCCCGGAGTTTGCGACTGCCACACCAGTTTTCTGTTTCAGATGCACTTATCCAATTTCTCTTGTCTGAGAC
>NC_051408.1:7096221-7096770 GCF_015228065.2 Penaeus monodon | reverse complement strand
TCTTGAAATGGGAAAAATTCTGGCTGTATGGAGGGATGCAAGACAGCTTTATAAATGTATTGTTTTCCCCCTTCCTTCCTTAATTTTTATCTTCATTTTCTTCTCAATGTTTTTTGTTTTTGTTTTTAATGAGGATACTGAAGGTATTTGTGTGACTCAAATCCTAAAAAGGGTGTTGCTATAAAAAAGAAAAACGAAAGATATTTTATCTCAGAGGCATAACTAAGAACCTGGACTCATTCTTGTAAAAGCCCAGAGCTGTCAGCTGTTTGATCCATCCATCACTTTACAGTACACTGCATTTCGGAAAAAATGCAACACTCAGGTTGGTTCCCTTCTACTTATATGGAGGTTGTAGTGATTGGGAGTAGTGGATATTAAGCTTTGCGACTTCATGGCTGCCTCAATACACATAGACTCATAATCCAGTTGGTGAAAATGTCAAGCATGGTTTAGAACCATTGTAAATTGGATGAACGAAGAATAATTTATTGTACTGGTTTTTTCATTTTTGAACCCATATATTTTAGGTCTAGCATTATTGTACCC
>NC_051408.1:7096022-7096176 GCF_015228065.2 Penaeus monodon | reverse complement strand
CTCTCCCTTTTGCCATGAATACAAGTGGAAAGTCAATTTATTTTCAACCAGTGAATGGTAAAGATGAAAAACTGAATAGAGAAAAAAAAGTGTGTGACCAATCTTCCTGGGGATGTTATACTGATCTTAAAAATATTTGTTTGTCATTGGTAGA
>NC_051408.1:7095651-7095866 GCF_015228065.2 Penaeus monodon | reverse complement strand
AAATATTAAAAATATGGAATGATCCAAATTCTGAACCATGTGGGGTGTTTATCCCAGTTTACATAAGGCAAATTAAGGGATTGGACTGTATGAGTATTGTGGCACAAAGCATTTTATATTGAATTGGTTGAAGATGAATTCAGTTTTTCTCATGTCATTATTCATATTAGTTTCAGTGTTAGAGGGCTGCGTGACACTTTGTTCGATATGCAGTG
>NC_051408.1:7093622-7094117 GCF_015228065.2 Penaeus monodon | reverse complement strand
TTGGGAGTATTTAACCCCTTCACAAAGAGATCAGCTAAACATTGTCTTCAGTATTCATAAAATATAGAGAGGGAGAAACTTTCCATTCCGCTTTTTATGTCAATGCATATATGTGGTTAAATGTGATCTCAGGAATGTAGGTTATATTCAGCTGGCTGTCTAACATCCTAAACCATCTTTTGTATTGTGCTTCATCAGCCAAGTAAACAGTTGTTATCTTTGTAATATTAAAATCTAAGACAAAATGATTGGTTAATTCAATTGTCTTATATTAATTTTAGAGGATAAACTATGTTTGTCTATTGATAATACCTCAAAAGAGTTTTTGATGTGTGAATCTAGTTACCTTGCATGATAGTTCTACATTATATTTGATTACCTCATTTCAATGTTACATCTTCATCAGAATTGATTGTGATACAGAATTAACTTTGAAGTTATAATAGATTGTAAAGTTATTCATTCTTGACTAGAATCTCAAATCAAGGAGAGAGA
>NC_051408.1:7093205-7093553 GCF_015228065.2 Penaeus monodon | reverse complement strand
AGAGTATATGTGTGTTTATTTATATAAAGTTATATTTACCCTTTCTGATATTTTGCTCTGACCTTATAACATTTTGCTCTGACCATGTTTTATGTTGGTGTCAGTATAGCAGTTTAATAGAGGCTTTATATAAGAATGTTTGCCAGTTTTTGTTTAAGGCCATTAGATGTTCATGAGCCTGACCATCATAATGTTTTGTAAAATTGTAAAACTTAAGCAAGTTTGTTAATAAGGAAAATCATGGATGTCTTTAATTTAAAAAAAAACTATATGGATTTCTTTGAAAATGGTAACTTACATGGTTTTATTTATTACTGGGGGAGTTGGGTTGATCCTAGATCCTAGATT
>NC_051408.1:7092064-7092150 GCF_015228065.2 Penaeus monodon | reverse complement strand
TATGGAAGTTAATCTCAGAATATTTTTTTGGTTTGAAAAGAAATATGATGCCTATTTATGATTAACAGCAGAAGTAGGCTTAGATG
>NC_051408.1:7090403-7090959 GCF_015228065.2 Penaeus monodon | reverse complement strand
ATATATCCTTGTTTTCTGGTGTGTTTCATCCCGTCTGATATTTTGTGTTACCATTATAGATTTGAGTTTACCTGTCAGCTAGTTTTCAACACATTTCAAGAAAGATGTATTGGAGCAATCATTTCATGTTCTTCCCTGTCTTGGGGACTTGTCTTCCCTTGACTCCCCTCCTCTTCTGCCTCTCTTGGATTTGGTGCAAAGTTTTGATGATCTTCCATACATACGTAGAAGCATCTGTCTTTCTCTCTGTCTTTGTGAAAAGAAAAGCTTGAGTTGTTTTTGTCTCATAAACTAGGATCTGCCATATTTTTGTGTGAAAACTCTTTGAACCTGTTTTAGCAACATTGTATATTGTGTGAAATTTAGATTCTATACTTGAACCTGATATTCCAATCTTGGAATGGCTAGTGTTTTCCATAAAGGCAGTAGGTGTTTTGGATCTCTTGTCTGAAAAGTTCTCTTCATCCATCCACTCATAATTTTTCCTTTGTTGACTACCTGCTGAATGTAATGACTGAATCTCATGTTATTTCTCATGAACAGACCTTTGGTCTTT
>NC_051408.1:7089836-7090383 GCF_015228065.2 Penaeus monodon | reverse complement strand
TTTTTTTTTTGTTCCACAACTGAGTATGACCTTATTCATGGACATCTAATTGGTCTATATATTAGGATTTCAATTATCAGCATTGAAATTCATATGGTCTTCACTTGCTAATTTACAAATGGAAGGGAGGGCCTTTCATAGTTTGTCTTCGTCCTATAATAAACTTAATGATGTACTTAGCCATGTATCATCAGCAAAAGATGTTACTGTGGAGTCTTTAATGTCTGCATTAAAGTTCCCAGTCATAACTAGGAACAACAGGGGTCCAAGAACTGAGCCTTGTGGTACTCCACTTCTAACAGTTAATTCCTTAGAATGATGGCCATTAATGTTTACATTTTTACTTATGAATTGTTAGGAAAAGTCTCCATATTCCTACATTTTATCTGATTCCAAGGTCATCTAATGTATGGAGGATAATTCCATGGTTGACTTTATTGAAAGCTTTTACATATTCTAGATATGTTACTTCAGATTTTGTATTCTTAGGGCTCTTATACACACACACATGAGGGAAGATTTAGTATTTACCAATTTTTGAGTGATT
>NC_051408.1:7089243-7089711 GCF_015228065.2 Penaeus monodon | reverse complement strand
AAACAAATGATGCTTCATGAGAATCATGGGAATATTTTTTTATCCCATTTTATTTATTGCTGTCTACTTACATTTCAAATGAATCATCTCTTCAGTATCAATTTCAAAAGATATTGCTTTGAGTTATAAGAGTATCATCAAAATTCAGTGTTAAGTTCATGGGTTTGTTATGATAATTATTAGTAGAAACCACTTTAAAGGCTTTAACCATAATGTATGGTGACATTTGATGAACAGGCCCATCTATAGTCATATGGTTTTGATAATTATCAATGGCTATGAAGGTTGCAGTTATACCTTTCTGTAATATACTCTTCTCTGTGGAGCAAATGATTCCAGGCAGACCCAGTAATGGAATTATTGTTCTCTTGCATTCTGTAGGCATCCATACTTGCTGTATTTGCATGTAAAAGACTTTTTTTTCGTGTCGTATTACGTGGGCAGAAACATTTTATGATTTGCTGAAGC
>NC_051408.1:7087555-7089141 GCF_015228065.2 Penaeus monodon | reverse complement strand
GAGGTATGAATACTATAATTTATGTGATTTATCCTTACAGCCTGTTTTGGTGCCCAATGATGGCCAGAGTCCACTCCCAGAAGGTTGGGAAGAGCGTCAAGATGCTAATGGCAGGATGTACTATGTAAATCACAATGCCCGAACGACGCAGTGGGAACGGCCAACTAGGTACAACAAGTGTGTAGTATACTCAGATCCGTATTTTTATACTTAATTTCTTTCAGTCTGTATATATATCAGTTGGTTAATGACATTTTAAAAGTGTGTATATCTGAAAATTTATGATTAGAGAATTGAATATTTTATTTTCATAAGTGCATATGCGAGTGTGAGTGTAAGCATGCATGGTTGTGTCAATGAGTTGGACCAATTTATAATCTGGAGAATGGTAACAGAAATGGGTTGCCATCCTACAGCTTCTTTTGAATTTGAATTCCATTTCAGCTCCCAAGGCAATAATGAACATGAGCGTAATCAACGTCTAGAGTCAGCACAGAACGAATTTAGGAATGAATTTAGGCGCAGGTTTCACATATCCGTTGACGACAACGAAGTGTCTAGAGGGGACAACACCACCATCTTGCAACAGGTAAGTTAAGATACTACTATGTGATCTTATAAATGTAATCTAACCCATGAAGACTATTCATGCAAGGGAAAATTATTTCCCTGTATCTTCTACTCTTCATTTTTTTTTCTTTTCCTTGTTTGAAGTAAATTGAAAGTGAAAAAAGAGATGGTTGATTAATTTCATCTGATTTTCTAAAAATTTTAGAATTGATATATATTATTTCTTCAACAAACCTACATGGCATAGATTCTAAAGATAGTAATTTATGATGGATACTTATTTTTCTTTTCTTTAACTATACAAAAGCAGATTTAATTGCTGATCTTTTCTCTGTGGGAATATTTGAGGAATCTGTCATTTATTCTAATAGATTTCCATAACCTTGGCTTGAAAATAGCAGTCATTTTCTTAGGAAATTCTGAAGGAAGCTAGAATTTTGATAGTCTTGGTCATTTAGTTGTTGGTCCAAAGAAAGCAAGTTTGTCTGATGTTTTAGAGCATACTTCAGATTATTGATGAAGTCACATTTAGTTATCCAGATAGGTAGGTAAAATTCAGGGTGGATGAACAAGTTTGTTTAAACCTTAATGGATGGGAAAGTTCAGAGTAGACAGGTGGTAAAAAAAACGGTAAACTTGCAGGGAAAAATCACCAGGTAGAATAACTTTGTCTTAGTTTATCACACACCTCAGTATACCACAATGCTTTCCAAAAGTGTTCATACAGGATTGGGAAAAACAAAACATAAGAAGCAGTGTAATAAATAAGAAAAATAATAACAAACAGTAAAAGAATTAGCTTCACTGTCTATCACCTGAAGTAATGATCACATTATAGTGCAATAGATGCTGAATACCATCCTTTAGGGGTTAAATGGGTTATATCTCTCAGCTTAGTTAAGAAATATTTTCTAAGGGGCACTGAATATACTCATTATAAAAAGCAACATTAGCAGAGTGGGTTCAAGTGGGAATATGTTTTCTTCTTCCTTGTAAAGTTTTGTTGAGAATTTTCT
>NC_051408.1:7086503-7086593 GCF_015228065.2 Penaeus monodon | reverse complement strand
AATATAACGTGTTACAGGCAAAAACAAGTCACTGTCAAATCCATTTGAACAAAATAAGTAAGACTCAAAGAACAGAGTTCCTTAACAAAA
>NC_051408.1:7085558-7086102 GCF_015228065.2 Penaeus monodon | reverse complement strand
GAGTGATAATGATAATTTGACAAATATAAGATCATAACCTTTCCCCAACTTTTGATTTGTGTGACTTGCAACTATCCATATCTATAGCCAGTAGGATCTGCAGTCATTATTCTTTTGTTTAAATTAGTGTAAGATACTATTGTATCATTTTCTCTACTGAAAGATATATCTACACTGTATTAGGTATATCGTGTACATATTCTTCAGTCTTTTAGGATTCAGTTTCAAAAGTGGTTAGGTGTATCATATTCAAGAGTGGCTAGATTTATCATATTTTACATTTCTCCAGTAAGGTGTAGAGATACTAATACACACAGTAAATTCTCATATTAATATCTCTTATGAAGCTCTTAGCTTTTTGTTTGGGAAACTAGAAGAGCACTCATGACTTCTAGCTGCCATACTGACACATTTGGTTGACTGGACTTCCCATTACAAGATGCTACAATGCTGTCAGAACATAAATAAGGGGAATGGAAGTATTTATAAAGATTTCTAGGTTATCTTTTGAAGAAGATCAGGCGTGAAGTTGGTGGCTTCTGTT
>NC_051408.1:7084981-7085446 GCF_015228065.2 Penaeus monodon | reverse complement strand
TGCAATCCTTTTTTTATATAGTGGTTTAAGGTAAATCACCTTTAATGGGAAAAATTAACATGTGTGATCAAAGAGGTGGAAATTAGCTGTAGAGGTTGACAATTCCATTCACGACTAGGTATTTTAGCCAGCAAAGGTTTCAACTGTTTGGTTCAGATGTAATACATATTATAGTCATATGTATGGGATAAGAGAAAATGGCCAATACAGGTTTATAGGTTTAAGTGGGGATGTTCGTCATGGAATTTTTATTAAAAGGGTAAACACAATGACAGGTTATGCATGTTGTTTTTCTTGTTCTTATTTTCTACTTTCACATTAATTTTAACTATATTGAATTTTGTAATAGTGTCTTGTTCATGGTTGATATGTCTTTGCAAGATAAAGATTGATTGTTTGACTGCATTTGTTCCATGTGTCCTTATATAATATCTAATAAAACCATGGTCATGAAATTTAATAACC
>NC_051408.1:7084760-7084931 GCF_015228065.2 Penaeus monodon | reverse complement strand
CCATGAACTAGCCATTTTCATCTCAATTCCAGATTTACATTCCATGAATAGCTTTTCATGATTCATAGTTACGGACCTCCAGACATCCATTCACAGTCTTTTTTTAATATTCCCTCATTTAATTGTTTTGTCTCTTAACACTTGTATTCAAAATTATTTGCTGTGGTATTA
>NC_051408.1:7083096-7083446 GCF_015228065.2 Penaeus monodon | reverse complement strand
CATGAATGATAACAAAAGTTACTCATCCTTTTTTTCTTTTTTATATCCCAGTTTAAGAGCTGTTTATATAGCTAATGTTAAGATTTGTCACAGATAAAGCAGATGGACTCCCACTACAGCATCATAGGCAGAGCAGAACTGCTAAAGATGTGTATTTGTCTGTGCTGTTTGTCAGCTCACTTTTGATTCAAGTGGAAAGCATTTTAGCTTGTGGTAACAATAAAAACCTTTTAACTAGTGCATAAACGTAGTAGAAGATTTTTACCCCGTGTTTAAATTTTTAAAAGTTTTAGCCAGTGTATGAATTGATTTCAGGGATTATAAAACAGTTTTTAACAGCCATTGTGGCA
>NC_051408.1:7082506-7082812 GCF_015228065.2 Penaeus monodon | reverse complement strand
AAGGATAGTGTGACATGCCTTCTCCCAAGTGCTACATTTATGATAATCATCAGAAGTCCTCACGAAGGATTATGATTTCTATGGACATGGAAGAATACCTTGTGTATTGGATTAGTCATCTCATAGTTTTTAAGAGACTGCAGTGAAAATGAGCTCCATTAAACAGTGTTTCATGCCTGTTTCATAAGGATATATTGTATTGATTTGTCATTTGATTATTTACCTGATTTCTGCTCTCTCTTTTTTTTTTCCATACTAAAATTACAAATAGTTTTATCCCATTGGATCCGGTTGTGTCACGGCAAT
>NC_051408.1:7081998-7082064 GCF_015228065.2 Penaeus monodon | reverse complement strand
TCAGCCGGTCACATCACCCGGATCTAATCCGTTAAGAATGAATTTTTGACAACTAAAGTCCCTTCT
>NC_051408.1:7080927-7081815 GCF_015228065.2 Penaeus monodon | reverse complement strand
CAAAGAAAAATTTGTCTTTTGAAAAAAAAATCCCATAACTAAGAAGTCATCCCATAACTATGTCTTGGGAGTTGCCTCATTTTCCCTGCTCTGAACTGTCATTTTCTTCCTTACTAAGGACGTTTATCTGACAAATTGGTGATGTCTGGAAAGTCTAGGTGAAGAACAAAAGGAAAAGAATAAAATTTTATCTGATAAAGGTGACTGAATTAATTGGTTTTCATTAAAGGTCATGTGTTCATTAAGTTGCCCCATAACTTTTTTTTGGTATGTAATATTTTGAAGAGAATTGCTATAAAGAGTTGCACTGCATGGAAGTTTTACCCTTGTGCTTTCAAAATCATTTTGCTCAAAATCTAGTGATGGGTTGATCATGTATTTGAATGTAACATGCATGGGTTCAGTTTTGTAAGATTTAAGTAGGAGGCTGATTTCACCATCTTCATACAAAGCCTGTGATTTGTTCTTTCTTCTGATGGTGCTACAGTCATTTGATGTTGTTGTTTGGATATTGATTTTTTTTATTGGTGTTTAAGTACTTTACCCTCATATTTTGTGTTACCTGTATTGTTCACTTATTAACACATAACATGATAACTGTGCAACTAGACTTTCTGACCTACCCTCCCAGTCGAGTGTGGCAAAAAAAATTCTCCTATTACCACTCTGTTCTGATTTTTCCACACTTTGTTAACCACTGCTGCTGCCTGGATCATTGGCTGTTTACTTCCATTTCCTAAAGGAGCAATATGTGGCACACTTGATTCAGACAATTTCCCAACACATGATGCATGTCACAGCTACATGCTTTCCATTATACGATGTATGTTGCAGTGAATGGGTTATTGTTATAGTTAATCCAATGCCACTAGCAAAATGTATGTTTTG
>NC_051408.1:7079297-7080150 GCF_015228065.2 Penaeus monodon | reverse complement strand
AATTAAATATGTAATTGAAACCTTTTTTTTTGTGCAATTTTCTGTACATATCCCTGACAGGGGGCCATTACACACCATTATCGATGGTGAGCTTGAAATGACACTTTCACCTGAGCCAGTTTTTCTATGTCCGTCATGCCCTCAGCCATTTACATTGTCATCTTTCATTTATAATCTAATAATCAAAATTCACCAGCTCTGCAGGCCGAATGCTCCATGACAGGAATGGTTCACGTTGCACAACACGCTCAGAGCATTCATTTTATTCATGAAGGGTCACAAACAATTGGGAGTTAATTTACTCATTTGGCAATTTTGCATTATATCATTTACACGTATGTAGAAATAGTGGGTCGGAGTCGGCGCTAATGGAACATGTCCATCATAGTGTAATTCTGGCATCCATGGGGCGTGCGGTTGTATTCAAAACTGAATTTACAGAATTTAATGACACTCACATGTATGTTGATTTTACCTTTATGGAGTTTTACTATACTGAGTGGTCGCAATTTGGCTATTCCATCGATGTACAATGGCAATGTATAGTCTAGCTAATAAGTGGCCGAGTTGGTTTTGCAATAGGAGCCATTATTTCCACCACACTTGTTTCCTGCCCACCTACAGGGCCAGGGCAGAGTTGTACTCACGAAGCTAATTACCAATTTTGGTATTTGATCACCATATAACTGGGCAAGTGTTACTTTTGATTTTTTTTTCATGAGTTGTTATTATTATTGACGTTGCAAAGAAAAACAACCCAATCCCTGGATATAATCTGTATGTATTTGATAAATGGTTAAGTATAGATGTAAACAAGTAATATGCACAAGTAGTCATTCGAGTATTGTCACCA
>NC_051408.1:7078776-7079269 GCF_015228065.2 Penaeus monodon | reverse complement strand
CACCTGTCAAGTGCCATCTCATTGCCTAATCAATTATTTTGTGATTTATCACATTGTTTGTTAATTGTTATCAAATGGTTGTTATTTTTTTTTATCATGATTATATTATAATTATTATTATTTTTATAATTGGTTAGATATAACATTTTGCCTAGATAATTTATTAATTTTTATTATTGTTTTAGAGTACATTGATAATTATTAACATATTCATAGCATTTTATATTTACACCTCATAACCATTCACTACTTAATTATCATTATCTTATTTATAGATTTCATTTTATATTATAGCATTATATGTATTATATATATGTATATATTATCATTATCATTTTTCACTAATATTATTTATTTATTAATTCTTTTATTATTGTTACTTATTGAGTACTATTTGATAATTATTTGATGATCTTATTTTATTATAGCTATTGTGTTATTTTTAAATTTTAATCACCTATAACATTCAACCTTAATTATATCTTTATCTTAT
>NC_051408.1:7078546-7078626 GCF_015228065.2 Penaeus monodon | reverse complement strand
ACACTTGGAAATGGCTTGTCTTATTCAGAAACTAACTAACCATGATTTGATCCACCTAACTACCCCCCTTTTTAAATAGA
>NC_051408.1:7078383-7078481 GCF_015228065.2 Penaeus monodon | reverse complement strand
CTGCTGGGTCCTTTGCATGTGGCTGTTGTTGCATGTGTCCATCATGACGTGTTCTGTTGGGGGTCGATCGGTAGGAACCAGAGGGCCGAGGTGATGCT
>NC_051408.1:7078197-7078262 GCF_015228065.2 Penaeus monodon | reverse complement strand
CACAACCTCGGTTTGAGGAAGTCGCCTCCGAAGAGGTGAGACAAACCTAGATAAAGCTGCTGGTA
>NC_051408.1:7077533-7078054 GCF_015228065.2 Penaeus monodon | reverse complement strand
ATATATATAGATATGTTCATCCTCTCTAAACTGCTTTGTGTCGTATTTTGTGTCGAGCATTAGTCAAGCGTAACTAATTTTGACTTGTATTATAAAGAATTGTAGCTCTGTAACTTGGATTGTATGTTCAGGTTACAAAACTATGATTTGTAAATATAAAAGTACAGTAGAAAGATGCTCACATATGAAGAGAGATTTTGAGACTTAAAAATGCGATGTATTCAGGATTGACACAAGAATGCTTTCTTTATGCTTGGGGAACTGCTAGCACCTTAGTTGAATATTGTCCTGCTTTTTTGCATCTGCTTGCATTGGCACAATCTTATGTTAATATGCTTTTTTGCTGTTTGCCATTTTTTTATCAGGCTTCATAAGAAATACTTGTTTTGAGAATCTTACAGGAGTGATTAATGTGCTGTATTTTTTCTACAGCTATTTCAGATTCTGATCCTTTATCTTTTAATGAAAAAATAATTTTTATTTTGGAAAGATTTATGTTTCTTACTGATGAATGTATAGAA
>NC_051408.1:7077276-7077482 GCF_015228065.2 Penaeus monodon | reverse complement strand
GGTTAATAGTTTAGTCTATTGTTTCAAGATATAAGGTATGAAACATTTCTTTGAAATTAGAAATTTTCTTTTTGTGTGCATTTGGATTATTTTATCATGCAGAGAATATGAAAGAGGTTTATGAGTAGACTAGCAATTAAGAAAAGGAGAATATTTAAAATAGGGAAAATTATTTTAAATTGGCCATTATCAAAAAGTCCAGTATA
>NC_051408.1:7076436-7076635 GCF_015228065.2 Penaeus monodon | reverse complement strand
ATAATTTAATAGTTGATATAACTTCTGATATATATTCGTATTGAATCTATTTCTATATTATCCCATTATTATGTATGTTTATTGTTATACAGATTTCACTACTAAAATTCAGTGACAAGATTGTACATTATCTGTTTACTTTCTAAGTATGCATAGTACACAGTTATGAACTAAATTCCATGTAGTTTGAAATCTGTTG
>NC_051408.1:7074690-7076390 GCF_015228065.2 Penaeus monodon | reverse complement strand
CCTCTGGATATTTCAGCCAGTAAGTTTCTATAATCATTTGTTTTACCAACTCAGATTACCTATAACATCAAGATTATGTCCTATGTTTGCAATGGTTTTTGCACTGCATTTTGCATATGTATCATGAGAATTTTCTTAACTATGTTAGACTTAAGTGTATGTTTATGCAGCTGTTCTAACTACATATGATAAGTTGTCATGCATGCTATAAATGGAACTTCATATTCAAATCGTTTCGCCCTTGCATAAAAAGTGTTAGTAAGGCAATTTGGGATTAGTTGATCAATCACAGAGTTACAGAACTGAACCATCAGATGGGATTAATTTTGTAAGTGCTTAAAAGTTTGAAATGACATACTTATATGGGATAATGTTTGAGAATTTTCATTCCAAGGTTCTGGTTTGAAGGTATCCCAATTGTTTAAACCCAATGATATGTTGACTTTATCCAACTTGCAGATTGATGGACAAGACTCAATTCAGAACTTGAAAATTTGTTTAGGCTTGCTTATGCTCTGATTTGCACATTAGGAGCTACAGCAAGATGTTTAAAGTCTTGTTTTAGTAATTACTAGTAATTGGATTGTTCTAAGCAAACATAATAATGGGATAAGTTTGTTACAATTTCTCATTATTTACTTGACAATGATTTTGTATTTGACATGTTTAAAGTTTCATTACGACATTGGATATATGTAATGGCCATATGATTAAGATTCGACATTTATGACACATGTCAAACACAAATTGACTTTAATGTTAGCTTTATGTTGTATTGGACTTACTATTGCGGTAGGATTTGATTAAGTCTTTTTTTGTAGATTAGATACTCAGTTAATGATTTATAGAATTGATAAAAAAAAAAGTATTCAACACATGGTAACTTTATCAGAATTCATACTTATCAATTATTTGTTGATATATTGATGGAATGAAGCTTTCAATATTTAATTATTAGGATTATCTCATTGTAATCATATTTTAGAACAATTAACATACACAAATTTTCCCAAACAAATTTATATATAAATGTTTGTAGCATTTTTGTTGGGGATATTTGGTACTGAAACTGAATTGGTTGTAATGGTTTTTGGATTTCATAATTTATATTAATTACATTGGTATGCCTATAGTAAATGATGTTAGTGAGAAAGTCATTACGAATGATATGTAAAAATAATTTAATAGTATTTTCACATTCATCTTATTTCTGTAGGGTAACTATTGTAATAATTCTATTGTCAATTAGGTTATCCCTATTTGGTGATGTATTGTTATTCATTTTGATATATAAGTCGTTTCAATTGTTGCTTTAGTCTTTATTTATTAGATTATCCTTTTATATTATATATTAGGTTTTAAAACAATTACCAATGAAATAAGTATTTCAACTAAATCTATTCTACTATCAAACATTTTATCATTCTTGTCTTATTTTGGGATAGTGAAATTGAAGGTCCAGATATAATTGACAGTACTTGGCATTTAGGTAATCCCTGCTCCTTATTAAACAAAGGGCGAAGAAATGTATTAGACTCCCTAAACATTCATTACATTGATTGACTATCGTTAGATATATTTGAATTCTTGATTGCAATTTACTAGTTTCTTTTTGAAGGTACCTAAGATTACAATAATGATAAGTAAATATATCATTTGTTCGTTGATTCTGTTTGTCCTATTTATTATTGTCTGGTCTT
>NC_051408.1:7074204-7074593 GCF_015228065.2 Penaeus monodon | reverse complement strand
TTTCTTTTTTTTATAGTAGATTGTTTTTATAGAAAATATCACATTTTTTGCTTTTCTTCATCTCTTTAGTTTATGTAATATAGTTTTCATATGTTATCTCACATCATATCCCCCTTTATCATATGTTCTAGTTTTATATGTGATCTTTATTTGATGACATTCCTATAGGTAAAGTCGTTCTTAATACTAATCTTTCTCCCTTGCTGCCCACAATTGTCATGTTATTGTATTTCATTGTCACATTGTACCAAAAGATTTAGTACTAAGATAGCACAAATAAAGATAAAAAGTCAGTATAAGTGGTTTTTGCTTTTTAGTACTAGTAGTATTGTTTTGACAAGTCTCCATCTGCAACTACAAGTAACTGAAATTGCAATAAGTTAATTAGA
>NC_051408.1:7072893-7074176 GCF_015228065.2 Penaeus monodon | reverse complement strand
CCCCACAGAGGGAGTATCAAAAATGGAACCCTCAAATCTTGAAATGCATATTTTTTAGTTATATAGTTGGTCCTTTATTTGATTGCTTTTCTTTTATTAGGAGTAACAGGTGGAATTTCTCTGAAGAAAGCCAGCATGAACTCACTTTTCACTGCACACTTGAATAACACACACACACTGACTGCATGCTAGTATTGGAAAACTGGTTAACAAATATGTCACTTGCACTCAAAAAGATAAAAAGATAAAAGTTAGCCACAACCAATATTTATGATCAGAAATGTTACTGAAGATATGAATGTTAAGAAAACGTATTTTCTCTGTTGATAGGAATATCTTGATGATGAGATATCATTATATATGTAATACTAATGTATTTTTGTTGAAGCTGCAACACTCACTGAAAGATTGTCTCTAACGTTAGTGATGGCAACATTTGTAAAAAGAAATTTATACTAGATGCTTTTAGGGTTAGAATGAGCTTTGAGAGAGGAAGTAGTATGGAAGGGAATTGTAAGATTAAACTTTTTATCTTAATATTTTGTGTAATAGTCTCCATGTTCCATAAGTTAAGAAATATGAAATAGATTTCCATTAAAGCTATTGGTTGTAATATGAAACCCTTGTCACTGCATCCTGTGCACTGATTGCTCTTATCACAAGCCCATTAAGTCAAAAAGAATGCGGGCAAAGTAAAAGCAAACAATATTTCCTGCACTTTGCTTCACCATTCACTTGTCTTGGCAGATTCAGGAGGCTCAAAGTCCGGCTGGCCAACGACCTTCTTCCACGGCAAGTTTACCTGCCACCCCCACCACTATCACCAACAACTCTAGTGCTGCCAGTCTTGCACCCAAGGTATGCGCTTCTAGAATGGGCTAATTGCTAGTGGCTTCTGTCTGTCAGCATTTGGGCATGCCTGCTGTGTGTCCACATGGAAGTTGTAAACTCAACCTCAGAAAGCTGTGGAATGTATGTTTAGAAAGTGAAATATCACTCAGAAAATTGTAAGGAGCAGTTGTATGTCAAGATTCTTTATTTTACCCCCCATCTATATGTTGATTTTGCTCCACCTTTTTGTTGATAATTGAATTAGTTAGGAAAGTTCAGATAAAGGTTTTGTATATTGGGTGAGCTGTTAGGGTTCTTAAGTTGGTGCTATTCTTATGCTTAGGATTTTCTATAACCAAGTGCTAGTAATATCTGTGTTACCCAAATTAGAAATTTAAAGTAAACCATAATAGTTTGTAAGGACAGTGGAATCCTGCTTATTACAGTGTCAA
>NC_051408.1:7072641-7072782 GCF_015228065.2 Penaeus monodon | reverse complement strand
TGTAATGATAGACAAATTATCAAGAAAACAGCTGGCATAAGACATTTATTAAATGGCAGTTTTACCGTTTGCTGATAATGCATGACAGGGATGTGAAGATCTATTGTTGTAACCCATTATTGCAAAGTGCATGGAGTTCAT
>NC_051408.1:7072321-7072425 GCF_015228065.2 Penaeus monodon | reverse complement strand
ATGAAAATGGAGAGGTGAGGTCTACAAATTGATTCGTTGGTCAGCAAGTGTTTCTGAAACCATTTATGTATATACAGCATTAACCCATTATTGCCAGGAATATT
>NC_051408.1:7071683-7071754 GCF_015228065.2 Penaeus monodon | reverse complement strand
AAATGATGTTGTTCTTATTCCTTTTGGCATTACGGTTATTCTAATGTGATACACAATATTATAATTAATCT
>NC_051408.1:7071222-7071540 GCF_015228065.2 Penaeus monodon | reverse complement strand
AGCAAAACACCCAAGTCCAAGGAGGTTAAAGACATGTAGAATACTACCAATAAACTAGACACAATATAATTTGTGTGAAGGATAATAATTTCTGGAATGACAAGACATGATTGTAAAGAAAATCATTTTTAACCAGTTTGGGCAACATATTACATTCACATGGTGTGCTTGGAAATATTTTTCTTGGTTTGAAAAATTTACTTTTTCTTTTAGAAATATAAACATATTTTTGTTTGTGTAAACAAAGCTCACACAACCAAAAGGGAGGGAGTTGTAGATACCTGGATTTAACACTGATTAATAAAAACTGCACAAATG
>NC_051408.1:7070889-7071018 GCF_015228065.2 Penaeus monodon | reverse complement strand
ATTTATCCATATCCCAGCTAAGGAAGGACTCACTGCCCCTTGCCTGGGAAAGTTAGGCCTAAGTGTCACACAGAAGCCCCAGAACTTGCATAGCATTGTCTAGGTAGGAATATCACATGTAGGAAGAAC
>NC_051408.1:7068776-7069722 GCF_015228065.2 Penaeus monodon | reverse complement strand
AAATATCATAATTATTTTGTGCACATATTTAACCTATAAGGCAAAGAAAATGTAGTGGTACCTTTGAAGCCTATCAAGTGTTACAGAGTGCTGAAGAATGGCTACATAGTAGTAGAAGGGTTAGCAGTCTTGTCATTCATAATGATATGAGGAGAAAAGAGTTCTCTTTGCTCTTTTTCTTAATGTGAAATCCTGTTTTATGGACAAATAGTACATAATGGGTAGAATTTGTGGTGCACATAGCTTAACAATAAATTTGTAAACAAAGATTTAGAATAGATGTACACTGCATGCCTTGTTATATCACAGTTCTGTATATGACTCTTATCCTTGGGCATAAGATTAGAAACCTTGAACATAAGATTAGTGGCCTTGACGCCTTCTGTAACTGTTGCTGCAGCCATAGTACTGTTTAAATATTGATCTGGAAAAGGCAACCTTCTTCCTATACCCTTCCCATATCTCCTTTTTTTCAATTCCTCTTGTTTCCTGTAGTTTTTGTATTCATTGAAAATTCATGTAGGAATATTAGAATATGGTCTGATTTTTCTCTTTTTTCATTTTGATACTCCAAAGCTTTTTCTTATTGTTTTTGTTATCTCTCATTATTTTCATAAATATCTGTTGAAGGAAATACATTCATGCATGCTAGTTACATTTATGAATGAGAGAAGCTAATCTATGTATACAAATGGCTGCCACAAGACCAGATGCCCTGCTACAACACTAGTCAGGCAGTCATGGAGAAAGGCAGAAGGAATGTAATAGCAGTGATAAGCAGACCCTGAGCTTGCATGAGGGCCCATGTGTATCCACGTGCTGAAGAGATAATCCCAGAGATCCTCATGGGCTTCCTAGAAACTTGTGACGCAAACTGTGTTCTTTGCCATGCACATTTTACACAGAGAAAGGCTTTAAAGAATGTGGACATTGTCAGAAAAGACTG
>NC_051408.1:7068434-7068697 GCF_015228065.2 Penaeus monodon | reverse complement strand
AAGAAAAGAACCATCATGGATCTGGTTTTGAGTGTAAGAGCTTGTAATAAAATTTGGTCACTGCAATTTCTTTATCCGAATTTGGGATTTCTGTTAGATTTTTTTCTTCTCAATTTTGATTTTTTTTTTCCCCTCCCCTGATTTTGAGGGTTGTCTGACAAGTGTTACCACACACACACATTGACAGATAGGTAGACAGACACAAAGAGCCAAAAGAATAGATACTGATGTGTGTATATTTTCAGAAAGTATGCTTTCCACTC
>NC_051408.1:7068276-7068367 GCF_015228065.2 Penaeus monodon | reverse complement strand
AGTACAGGAACTGGCTTCTTTCATACTGGTAATAGTTCTTTTGGGAAATTTAGATTAATAAGAATTTTATCGAAAAAAAAATATGGAATGA
>NC_051408.1:7067001-7068216 GCF_015228065.2 Penaeus monodon | reverse complement strand
GGAAATTGATAATTAGATTGATACATCAGCATAAGTTCAAAATTGAATTGGTTGAATATTTTGTGCAGTGACATCTTATTTCTTTCACATTGATGGCAGCCAAAGCTTTGGTGTCTTAGTATCAAAATACAGATTGAGACAGTCACTTGTATGGCTTCCTGGTAATGTTTTGGTGTGCGCATCAATGGCACTTCCCCCCCAGTGTTCCCTTAGGCAGGCAGGAGCTCAGACTGCCTCTGATTCTCCAATTCCTTCTGCAGTGTCTTAAGGAAACACATAAGAGGGAATTTTCTAACTGCATCCTGATTAGTTGTTCATGCAGAGGCACCGGAGTGTGTCTGATCAGTAGGTTTTTTTTTTCCTCCCACTAACTAGGAAGAGGGAAATAAAGTCCAAAATGCAGGACATGGAAATTGTGGTGGTGAATTTTGGGGAGGGGAAGCCTATATATACAGAGGCGGTATTCCCAGATCCCGAAGTTCGAAGTATCTTTGCCAACCGTGAGGAAGAGGCGAGAAGTCGCCGGAGATTGGCAAGAAGAAGGAACCGCAATGCCCGTCACAGAAGAAACAATGCCTCATCAGACAGGGCCAACAGCAATAACACACAAGGAGGTCAGTCCAGTACCACCTCCCATGACAGTGCAAACGGGAATGAAATGAGTCAGGTCAGGGAAGATGAAGATGGCTGGTTTGTGCTCTCCATTCCCCTGAGCAATAACAACAGCCCCAGGCACTATAGTAACAGAAGTCCAAATAGCCGACAGCAGCTAACAGTGCCCCCTGCCAACCAGAATCGACACCATCCTGGGGAAGAGGAAATGGAATTCTTCTTGAGTCCAGAAGCCACACCAGAACCAAGCCCAGCTGCATCTCCGGTTGTGAAACGGATTGGGAAAAAATGGATAAATAGTGCATTAAGACAAGTGACAGGATGTCGCACATGTAGGGGTGATCTTGCTATCTTGGCACGACACAGGCCACAATTGCGAGAGGCATCATTTATGCAGGTTGTGTGACTCTGACTGCTCGAACCTCTTTGTCTTTGTTTTTAAACTCATAGTTTTAATAGTAGCAGCTTATACTGAGTTGGTATTGATTTGAATGCAAAGGAATGGGGTTAAATCTAGCTAGTGTATTATTCATTTATATATGGTACTGGAGAGGTATTATCTCTTATAAGGTCTCTACATTACACTTATCTGTGACACGTGCA
>NC_051408.1:7065970-7066664 GCF_015228065.2 Penaeus monodon | reverse complement strand
AGTAATACCTTCACATCTTCATGCTTTTGTATCTTCTGTCTGGTTTTATTATCAGTTTAAGGACTACAACTGCTAGCTGTTTACCCAATATTCCTTGAACTGTGAAATATTGTGTGATAATGTAAGTTGAAGATTATTGTCAGTAAAGAACCGATTCCCCTTTCAGTGTAGTAATATGCATTTATCGAGAATGAAGGCTTTTATTTTTAAAAAAAGGAATGATTTTGCTTTGGATTTTGCTTTGTAGTGTTATAGAAATGACTGAACTTCCAATGTTGTGGCTGAGGGTTAGTTTATTTGTTTGCTTTTCTTTTTTCTTTTCCAATGAGTTCCTTGAAATTTAGTAATACCTCATAATAATAGTCTGTTATAGCTAGCTTGGGTGCTTATATGTAATTGCAAAGTAAATTGCAAAATAGATAACCACCTATGTGAAAGATTTGTTGTCTATTGATATTAGATATATTTTCTGAATCATGATTGCAGTCATTTTAAGATGTGTAATGAATGATAAACTTTTTTTTTTTTTTTTGCTCATCATCCTTGTTGTTTTATTTTGACAGCCTCAAACGCCAACTGCGACAGGAACTGATGAAACACTTCCCCGGGGATGGACCAGCCAGGTGGCACCAAATGGTCGTGTTTTCTTTATTGGTGAGTCCTGGTTTCTTTATCCTCTTTTCATATTGATATG
>NC_051408.1:7062294-7064376 GCF_015228065.2 Penaeus monodon | reverse complement strand
AGACCATGTCAATAAGCAGACGACTTGGATTGATCCACGCTCAGGCATGCCTAGTTCTCCGCCCAACCAACGACACGCCAACAACTGGAGACACGAGGATGAACTGGGGCCTTTGCCTGAGGGCTGGGAGCAAAGAGTCCACACTGACGGTCGCATCTTCTTCATTGATCATAGTGAGTGGGATAGTTTCCGCTAACTTTTGATGAATATATGGAAAGAAGGATATTTATTGTTAAGCAATATAGGGAATTATAAGTTACCAGTTATTTGTAGTTATTCTGTTTATTTATTGCGACCACAAACCCTTACAGAGAACCGCACAACTACTTGGGAAGATCCTCGACTACTCAATCCAGCGATTGCCGGTAAAGCCATTCCATATTCCCGAGACTACAAGCAAAAGTACGAGTTCTTCAAGAATAACCTTCCAAAGCCAGTGAGTCATCTTATTTTTTGTATTTTTTCACTTTTTTCATTGATCGTAAAAATGAAATGCTTACTACTCAGATTATAAGCTGTATTTTCTTTCTATCTCTATCAATCTATGACTGCATATTCATATCTTTGTAATTTATGCCTCTTGAGATTCAATTATTTTTTAAATGTGGTTGTCTTTGTAAGCCTAGCAATAACATAAATAAATAGGCATTTCTCCCTGTTCTTATATTATTATTATGCTCTTTATACAAGTCTAAAGTTCTGGTTCTCTTTTGCAGGCTAATGTTCCTAATAAGTTTGACATCAAGGTGAAGAGGAACAACATTCTTGAGGATGCCTTCGCAATAATCAGCCAGGTGACCCGTGTGGATCTCCTGAGAACCAAGCTTTGGATCGAGTTCGAAGGAGAGGTGAGTTGTGTTGTCTTTTCCTTATATTATTAGTTTTTATTTAGTTCTTTACCGGTTAATTGCTTAATTAGAGTTTTTTTTTTAACAAACAAAAGAGCTCTTTACTGTAAAAGCCTGTGGTCCACATTGTGCCACACACCTGCCTGGGAATGTTCTTGTTCCTGCCACAGATTTATTTCATATTTGAATATATTTTTACAGAGTGGATAGCTCTTAGATGAAATTCAAGTGAGATACTTTGAAAAATTAATTTTCCAATGACATTGATGATATGCCACTTTGATTCTTGATTCTTTAGGCTGCTCTAGAATACCATTGTATGAATGGTTGGGTCCATGTGTTATCTTGATATGTATTCCAAGGGAGAATTATATTTGAAGTACAAGCAAAAGACATGAGTAATATTTACTTCATGGATGTGTGTGTATATTTTTTTGAAGTAGTGGCAGGGCTTGCTTAATCTATTCTGACATTTGGCTGAAATAAAATGGAATCAGCATTGGGTGTTAAATACCTTTTTTTTTTTCTTTTGCATTTAGGGATCTGATATGTTATTTTTACCTTATGCATTAATTTGATTTTTAAATATACCATTTTTTTAGGATGACTTAAAAATCCATTTTGTTTTGATTTACTACAGGTTGGTTTGGATTATGGTGGTGTTGCAAGAGAATTCTTCTTCCTCCTGTCTAAAGAAATGTTCAACCCATACTATGGACTCTTTGAATACTCTGCCACGTAAGGACTTTTGTTAGAGAGAGAGAGAGAATGAGAATTGTATTGGTGTATATAGAAAGGTATTGCTTTTGAAAAATTCTAGCTGTATATCTGTCATAGTGAAATAATCAGTATGTGTTTTTTGTTTGCAGAGATAACTACACCTTGCAAATTAACCCCTACTCTGGCATGTGCAATGAAGAGCATCTTCGTTACTTCAAGTTCATTGGACGCGTTGCTGGCAGGGCGGCTCATACCATGGAAGTCTTTGGTAAATTGTTGGTTGAGATACATGTAATTCCATTGTTTTCCAGAATCAGCTGATAGACTTTCTGGTGACTGATTTTAACAGTGAAACCAATGGTTAAGAACTGATATGAAAGCTAGCAGCATAAGGAAGGAGAGGCAAATTGATACATTGTATGTTAATAGAATTATTTTTAAGAAAATATTTTTTTACATAATACTTATATATGTTAATCTTCTGTTATCACACACACCTACCACTCAATTAACC
>NC_051408.1:7061761-7062228 GCF_015228065.2 Penaeus monodon | reverse complement strand
TAGTGTAGGGGATGGATAGTCCATCCATTGACTAGCCTTGCCTGGCTTGCCTCAGAAACTTTTGCCTGAACTGCTCTTCTTTATGACAACATCTTTTAGCAGTGAGATCACTTATTCTTTTCAGCTTTCTTCATCCGGCCATTCTACAAAATGATGCTCGGAAAACCCATTGAACTGAAGGACATGGAGAGTGTTGACTCAGAGTACTACAACTCCCTCCTGTGGATTCAGGTAAGAGGAAATGCCTACTGTAGTATTTGAAGTCCTTTTTGCAGTGTTATTTATAAATTTTAGGTTAGTACACTGAGCTATTTGATTGTAATGTTTGTTCATGTGTGTTTGTGAGAGTTTACTGTATTGGTGGTGCTGTGTGTAATTTTTGCGTGTTAGTTCTCATCACTAGCTGTTATACCTGCATTATTCTATGTTGTGTCCATTCTTTTACACACACGACGACTGCACGGCAT
>NC_051408.1:7060607-7061650 GCF_015228065.2 Penaeus monodon | reverse complement strand
CTTGTACTCACAGAGAGAAGGAATGAGCGAGTGTATACACACACACACAGAGTATGTGTATACTTCTGCCTTTACCACTTCTGTGAATCCTTCTTGTTCTCCTCTCCAGGAAAACGACCCAGCAGACTTAGACCTGACCTTCAGTGTTGATGAGGAGTCCTTTGGGAGAACGTCATCCCACAATCTTAAGGAGAATGGTGGAGAAATACCTGTTACCAATGAGAATAAGCACGAATATATCGAGTGAGTGGGATGTTTGCTGTTCCTTTATGTGTTGTGCCCAACAAAAATTTAGGATTTTTTCTCATAAAAGCCTTTGTCCTCTTTTTATATATAGGAACTCCATGTATGTGGAAATGATTGTCGTTTCAAACCCCAGTTATGAATGAAAATTATGCAGACAATTCTACAATTTTTCATGGTTTCCAAACCATAAAAGCCTAGAAAAGGATAATAAAGAAAACATATTTGTATTATGATTATGCCAGAGATTCCCCTAAGATAATGTTGTTATATCTCCTCAGAATTGCAAAACTCCATGTAGTTAGTGTCGTGTCTAATTAACCCCTTTACTGTGAGGTAACCACTGTTGAGTGTTTCACAGGTTGTATAATCTTAGGGAAGAAAACAGAATTCATAAAGGGAAGATAGAGTTATCCATACCCCATCCAGGTTCTAGTGCATTGGCAGGATCAGGTAATAGGAAAGACCAGGTTACCACAATGACTCCATGTAGGTTTCCTCATATAGAAGGTTTTAAGTCATACCATATGTTATGAAATAAGATAAAGAGGGGAAATAAGTACTATGGTCTGCTCCCCCCACCTTTTTTTTTTTCGATTGCTTATATTTGAAAATCCCTGCCTCCCTGATTACAGGCTGGTCATCAAGTGGCGCTTTGTGCAGCGTGTTCATGATCAGATGGAAGCTTTCCGAGAAGGCTTCAGCGACGTTGTACCCATTTCCCACATCAAGATCTTTGACGAGGTATACTGTTCTTGGATCTGCTATATTTCCATTGTTTTGAAACAATAAGTTAATTG
>NC_051408.1:7058761-7060328 GCF_015228065.2 Penaeus monodon | reverse complement strand
GTTTGTGTTCTTTTTTTGCTTCAGAATGAATTAGAGCTGTTGATGTGTGGCATCGTCTCCATTGATGTTAAGGATTGGAGAATGAACACCGTGTACAAGGGAGAATATCATCCCAACCACATTGTTATCCAGTGGTTCTGGAGGGTAGGTTGTCAGACTTCACTGCTGTGGAAACTGGATGAAATTGTGTCTATAAATCTGTGTAAAGTATATAGGAAATGCTGTTAACCCAATGATGCTGTGGTGCTTGTTACTGCAATATATGAAAATTAATACAAGATGAAGAAAGTGCAGGGACAGTGTTTTTCCCCCTTTTCCTTGATTCTGGAAGAGGCAGTTATTATTTTCAATAAAAGCATTGTCATGGCATATATTGAGGACATCCAGCTTTCAAGCCATGGCATGTTTAGATACCATCTTGTGTCATTGGGTTAATATACAAGCAAGAGAAGGAGAGACAGTGAAGAATTAGGCAGGAAAATGTTTCTCAGACCCAGTACAAAGATTAGATTTGTTCTTTATATTATAGTAATTTTTTTATGTGCTTAGATATATATTAATACATGCCTCATTTTAATATATTGCTGCCTGTTAGGAAAATCATAATAAGACTTTTTTTTTTTTTAAGAAGGTTCATTTGTAACATTATACACGCTTTATAGTTGTATATATATTTATAAATTTTTCTTTCCTCCGTTTCTTTTAGGTGGTGCTGTCTTTCACCAATGAGATGAGAGCCCGTCTGTTGCAGTTTGTGACGGGAACTTCTCGAGTTCCTATGAATGGTTTCAAAGAGTTGTATGGAAGCAATGGCCCACAGCTATTCACAATAGAAATGTGGGGTGAGACGAAAAACTACCCTCGCTCACATACCTGGTAAGTATTAGGAATGGTGTGATGTACCCTCACATATTTTCCTGCTCATGGTGAGATTTTTGAGGGGAATTTGTAGTCTTTCTCTTGGCATGTCAGGTATTCAAAAACAATTTAAGAAGAAAAGAAGGTTCTTACATACTCATGTGGTTACAATGTCACATTCTTCCTTTTTCAGCTTCAATCGCCTGGACTTGCCTCCCTACCAGTCGTATCATGAGCTGCGGGAAAAGCTCATCAAGGCCATCGAAGGAACTGTAGGCTTTGCAGGCGTGGATTAGATTAATAGATAAGTTTGGCAAAGCAAATGGACTGTCTTGGTTGGGGGGAGGGGGCAAGGGAGGGTAATCCCAGGACCAAGCAACTGAATATGCAAGCATTGGAGGAACCACAGAGAGCTTGAAGAATTGAATGTTGATATATGCAAAAATTTTGAATGTATCAAGTAGTGTATTTGTTCTTGAACATAGAGATGATTCCAATCCTAATTTTTACTGTAGAGGATTCTTGTGATTACTGTCTTCTGAGCAGATTGAATATTGATTTTAAGGAGTGAGAAGAATTAAAACGAAAGAGGAAAACAAGGAAGGAATTTCGCTATCAGTAGGTGTGAGAGGGTGCAAATAGCCTTGTGTATAAGTGCTGGAGAGGAGAATACTATTGACAATATACCCAGAATTCTCACCAAAACTTT
>NC_051408.1:7058382-7058715 GCF_015228065.2 Penaeus monodon | reverse complement strand
CTCCTCATACTTATTATTATCTCTTGTTGAATGGTAGCTTAGACCTTCACCCCTTGTGTCAAGCAAGGATAGTGATCCTCATTATAGCATCATATTTAAAAAGTAAAATATTAATACATCCACATTTTCTATATTTAAAAAAGATGAGAGAATAGTAGAGAAATGGTAGCCTCATTGTTATTTGAAACATTAATATTAAAAAGAGGTAAATTTTACATATTGTGATATAAATGGCAGTTGGTTCAAATGTCAGTAAGAAAGATGGTCATACTAGCCCATACTCAACATATTTTTGTTGTATGATCTTTTGGTCATCTACAGGCGTAAATTGAA
>NC_051408.1:7058146-7058287 GCF_015228065.2 Penaeus monodon | reverse complement strand
CGTATGTCTGTATACATGTGCGTGTACTTTTGAGATGCATTTGTGTCCATGTGTGAGTGTGTGAGTAAAGGAATGTTTTGCTCTGAAGAACAAAAGTCGAGAAGATGAATTGGTTGTATACGTGTGCTTGTTGAAGATTGT
>NC_051408.1:7057714-7058085 GCF_015228065.2 Penaeus monodon | reverse complement strand
AACCTTTAAAAACACTCTTTGCCTTCTCTCTTTCTAAGATATATATTGTTTATTGGACTGTAAATATGGTGTTACATTTTGTCTACAATGTCTGTTATTGATTTCTTCCCTGTACATTTTTTATATTAATTTTCTATGTTCTCTTTCTCTCAGTATTTCCTCTTTTGTTATATTCTTTTCTTTTCTTTCTTCTTTTTTCCTTCTTTCTTTTTCTTCTTCTTTTTAAAAGTATTCAGTATTTTTGTAATTGTGTTATTGTAATTGCACATACTATAACAACTATTACTAGTAAGAGGAGAAGGGAAAAATAGTTTTTTGTTCTTTTGTTTTTAGAATGTTGTGCCTTTTTTCTATTTTCCATTTCCTGCATT
>NC_051408.1:7057252-7057617 GCF_015228065.2 Penaeus monodon | reverse complement strand
CCCCCCTTCTCCCTTCCCTCCCACCTTTTCATGTCCCTGCCTCCCATCTCTTATTATCTTTTTATCCTGTTTTCTTCTATCTAGCCCATTTTTCATATCTAATTTTCTTAAGCAGTTTTCCATACTTGTTTCTTCTCAGTCTTGTTTTTCCCAATGTTTGTAGCAAAATGTTTTCTGTTTTCTTCTTCATTTTCACAAAGTGTTTGTCTTTGTATAGCAAAAAATTGGAAATAGGTAAATGTTTTGGTGTTGACCGAGAGTGCATATTTGAGGGAGAATCTGCGTGAACAGTATATATACTTATTATATAAAGATTTTATTAGAAAAGATAGTACTGTTTAAAGGGCAGCAGTTGTTTGTTGCTC
>NC_051408.1:7056990-7057184 GCF_015228065.2 Penaeus monodon | reverse complement strand
ACATTACCAAATTTATATAAGAGAATAGAATTTAATTGTATATATATATAGTGGACTGTTGCATTTGAAAACATCATGTGCATAGTTTGGAGTTTTATCAGCAGAAGGTTGTGTATGTCCTGGCACATACACTAATACGTGTTGCAGGACAGGAGCTTTGTGAGTTTATTTCATTCCCTTTCAAATGCTCCAAT
>NC_051408.1:7056566-7056869 GCF_015228065.2 Penaeus monodon | reverse complement strand
TGTATGTCATATTATAGTTAAGAAAGTATATACTTGGTACAGAATTTTCATTGATTTCATTTATAAACATCCACTTATACACATGGTCACTGACGTGTCAATTGTCCAGACATGTGAAAGTGTATCATTGTTAAATGTAAATTTAGGTAAGAGCCAAATTAATCACATAGATTAAACCCATCAACCAATCCATCTCTGCTTTTACATTCTCCTATGCACTCAGCAGTCTTGCAAAACCACCCAAGGGACTGTAAAGTATCTTAGTGGTACCATGTTACCATAGCATAATGTTGTACTATAAAG
>NC_051408.1:7056274-7056536 GCF_015228065.2 Penaeus monodon | reverse complement strand
AGTAAAGGTAACAGAAAGACCAGTGACAGTGAACATTCTAACTTTATGTTAGAATTTAACTTCTTGTATATTAGGTATTTGTAAGATTTGAGTGAAATTTTCAGTTCATACTTTTGTTATGAGGTTCCCTATTTTTGAGCATCTGTCTGTGGTTACAATGTCTCAGATCCTTTTTTCCTTAGTTATATATACATAATATATACAAGTAAATAAATAAATGAACCTATAGAAATGAATAGATAAAAAAAATGAAAGGTAAATA
>NC_051408.1:7055625-7055819 GCF_015228065.2 Penaeus monodon | reverse complement strand
ATATACACATACATAAATACATCTCAGAATAACTAAATGAATATAGACATTGAAAATAAATACTGCAAATATATAGATTGACAAAGCAACATCCAAACACAGATGTGATTTGTTGCAAGAAGGTGATTCCCTTGGCTTCCCTAGTCTTAGCAGAGGAAGGTGGTGCTAGACCATGGCAAGGAGCCTCCTACTCT
>NC_051408.1:7055016-7055317 GCF_015228065.2 Penaeus monodon | reverse complement strand
AGGTGGAGAAAAGTCTTGTAGACAGGATATAACTGTGTAATGGTGCACCAGTTGATTGATTTCAATGTAAATATATATATTTTTTACTACTACTACTACTTAGAAATATGCTCCAAAGGTTCAAATAAATATCAATTTTTAATAATTCAATACAATTTTGAGGCATGTATAATTCAGGTAGGCAATGCTGTACATCACCCACCCACTATCCCAGCTCTAGACTTTCTAATAAGAAATTACATGCAAAGCAAGCAACATTTGTGTATAGTGATGGCATACACCCACAGTTATAGGGGTGGCA
>NC_051408.1:7053672-7054241 GCF_015228065.2 Penaeus monodon | reverse complement strand
TATGATTAGACTACAACATAACTCATTTATCAGTACATCAATTCATCACTTTGAAGGGAATTTAAAGCATGGTATGTCTATAGGACAAGTACCATATCATGAACATAAAAGAAAACTGAATTGCTCTCACTGTCAAGACTAAGACTTGGCAATTTTTTTACTTCATTCATACATATAGCTTTTGATCAGAAAATAATGTAAAGTACTCTCAGCTTAGGAAAAAAAAAAAGTTCAGTAGCATAGATACCATTTTCTGAGTGGCAGTTAGCACCTTAATGATGTCCATTTTAACTTTTTAAGGTGTTGCTACAGAAGTCTTCATTCACTGTCTGTAGTGTGGATAACTAGAGGTTATCATGCTTACCCTTATATGTTTATTTCCATTATGATGTGATTTTATTATATTTGTGAATTAAAAAAAAAAATTATATGTATATTTTTTCATTATGATAACTTTTTTTTCAGATTTCATTTTTATATGAATCATTTAGATCCAAGTAAAAGGTTCATATTTTTTCCCAACTCAACAACCATTTTGGTTTTGTTTACTGGATAAAAAAGACAGACAC
>NC_051408.1:7053295-7053646 GCF_015228065.2 Penaeus monodon | reverse complement strand
AAAACCCTTTAAAAACCTCTTTGTTTTCTTTTTTTTTTTTCTTTTTTTGTTTTTTTTTTTTTTTTTTTTTTTTAAATATTTTAAATTTTTTTAAAAGGGTTTTATTGAATTTCTTCCCGTACATTTTTTTTTTTTCTTTTTTTTTTATTTTTTTTCCTTTTTTTATTTTCTTTTCTTTTCTTTCTCTTTTTTCCTTCTTTCTTTCTTTTTCCTTTTTAAATTTTTTTTTTTTTTGTTTTTTTTCCCTCTTCCCTTTCTTTATTTTTTTCTTTTTTTTTTAAATTTTTTCCTTTTTTCTTTTCCTTTCCCTCTTTCTCCCCTTCTCCTTTCTCCCCTCCTCCCTTTTCTTCT
>NC_051408.1:7052868-7053208 GCF_015228065.2 Penaeus monodon | reverse complement strand
TCCCATTTCTTATTCATTTTTTAAATCCTTTTTTTCTTCTATTTTACCCCCTTTTTTTCATATCAAATTTTTTCTTAAGCATTTTTTCCATACTTGTTTTCTTCTCGTCTTTTTTTTCCCAATTTTTGTGCAAATGTTTCTGTTTTCTTCTCATTTTCACAAAGGTTTGTCTTTGTATAGAAAAAAAAATTAAAATGGGAAAATTTTTTTTGGTGTTGCCCGAGAGTGCATTTTTGGGGGGGGAGAATCGCGTGAACAGTTATATACTTTTTTTATAAAATTTTATTAGAAAGATAGTACTGTTTAAAGGGCGCATTTTGTTTTTTTTGCTCTTATTAAA
>NC_051408.1:7052569-7052807 GCF_015228065.2 Penaeus monodon | reverse complement strand
ACTTTACCAAATTTTATATAAAAAAATAGAATTTAATTATATATATAGTGGCCTTTTTGCATTTGAAAACAATGTGCATAGTTTGGATTTTTATCAGCAGAAGGTTGTGTATGTCCTGGCACATACACTAATACGTGTTTGCAGGACGGGAGTTTTGTGAGTTTTTTTCTTTCCCTTTTTCAAATGCCCCAAATTTTTTCATTCCTCATCTTTTTCCTTCTATTTTTACCTCTCTCGC
>NC_051408.1:7052002-7052507 GCF_015228065.2 Penaeus monodon | reverse complement strand
GTATGTCATATTTAGTTAAAGAAAGTATATACTTGGAAGAATTTTTCATTGATTTTTATAAACATCCACTTTACACAGGTCATGACTTTTAAATTGTCCAGACATGTGAAAGTGTATATTTTTTAAATGAAAAATTTGGGAAGAGCCAAATTAATCACATAGAAAAAACCCCATAAAACCAATCCATTTCTGCTTTTACATTCTCCTATGCACTCAGCTTTTGCAAAACCCCCCAAGGGACGTAAAGTTTTTTTAGTGGTACCTGTTACCATAGCATAATGTTACTATAAAAGGACAGAGGGGAAAGAGAAGAAAAAAGTAAAGGTAACAGAAAGACCATGACAGTAAAAACTTTTTCATAACTTTACTTTTAGAATTTAATTCTTGTATATTGGGTATTGAAAAGTTTTGGTGAAATTTTCGTTCTATTTTTGTTATGGGGTTTCCCCTTTTTTTGAGCATTTGTCTGTTTTTCAATGTCTTAAACCCTTTTTTTTCCTTTAGT
>NC_051408.1:7051263-7051524 GCF_015228065.2 Penaeus monodon | reverse complement strand
ACACTACTAAATACTCTCAGAAAAAACAAATGAATATAGACATTGAAAAAAAATACTAAAATATATGATTGACAAAGCAACACCAAAAAACACAGAGGATTTTTTTTGCAAGAAGGTGATTCCCTTATTTCCCTAGGTGCAGCCAGGGCAAGGAGCCCTATTTTGGGGCCTTTCAGAATGCTTTGTATATCAGATTTTTTTTTTTTTATATATCTATATAATCTTAGGGTGGGTATTTTTTATAAAATATTTTTTAAATAA
>NC_051408.1:7051101-7051199 GCF_015228065.2 Penaeus monodon | reverse complement strand
AAATAAAAACAAATAAATTTAATATAATATTAAATAAATTATAAATATAAAATTTATATATATTAACATAAAAAAAAAAAAAAAAACAAAAAAAAAAA
>NC_051408.1:7050571-7051022 GCF_015228065.2 Penaeus monodon | reverse complement strand
AACATATATATTATATATATAATTATATTATTATAAATAATATTAATATTATTAATTTTATAAATATATATAATATAAAATATAATATATAATACATATATATATACATTAAAAATAATATATACATTTATAATAACATTAAAAACCTATATATACATTATATATAACATATATATAAACTATATATAAATTATATATAATATTTAAAATATATTTTAACAATAATTTTTTTAACATATATTTTTAAATATATTATTATATTTTAAAAATTATATATATACATATATATATAAATTTTAAAAATTTTAACATTATTAAATATAATTTATTTTATATAATTTTAAATATATATATATAAAAATATAAAAATTATTTTTATACCAAAAAAAATTTTTAAATTATAAAATTTTTTAAATTTAAAAAAAAATTTTTAAAAAAAAAAAAATTTTTA
>NC_051408.1:7049972-7050319 GCF_015228065.2 Penaeus monodon | reverse complement strand
AAATTTATAATATAATTTTATTAATATTTTTTAAAATATATTGTAAGGTGGAGAAAAGTCTTGTAGAAGGATAAAATGGTGCACCTTTTGTTGATTTAAATGAAAATTTATATTTTTTTTTACTACTTACTATACTTAGAAATATGCTCAAAGGTTCAAAAAATATCAATTTTTAAAATTCAATACAATTTGAGGCATGTTAATTCAGGTGGGCAATGCGTACATCACCCACCCACATCCCCCCTTTTTTAACTTTAATAAGAAATTACATGCAAAGCAAGAAACATTTGGTATGTGATGGCATACACCATTTTATAGGGTGGCTTTGTTTCTCGCTTTCCCCCTCC
>NC_051408.1:7047418-7047762 GCF_015228065.2 Penaeus monodon | reverse complement strand
AATAAAAATAATATTTATATAAATAATTAATTTAAAATTTAAAAATTATTATAAAATAATATATTAAATAAAAAAAATATTTTATTAAATAAATTAATTTTTTATATTAATTATTATATTTATAAAATAATTAATTTAGTTTTGGGTTTGTTTGTGTATTTTCCGGGGGCAGTTAAGCACTTATTGCATTTTTTTCTTTTTGGGGTTTTTAAACAGAGTTTTTATTTGTTTGTGGGTAAAAATAAAAATTTTTTCAGAATCAATCATCACTTTAAGGGAAATTTAAAGATGGATTTATAAAATAATTATTTAATAAAAAAAATAATTTTTTTTTAAGATAAAAC
>NC_051408.1:7046866-7047383 GCF_015228065.2 Penaeus monodon | reverse complement strand
CAAAAAAATGTGTTCTACTTAGGAAAAAAAAAAATTCAGGAATAAACCCCTTTTTAAATTTCACCCTTAAAAAAAGTTCATTTTTCTTTTAATGGCAAAAAATTTATTCATTTTATGTGGGGGAAAAAGAGGTTATCATGGGCTTAACTTTTATGTTTATTCCCTTATTGAAAAGGGGTTTTTTTTTTTTTTTATTTTGGTTTAAAAAAAATTTTTATTTTTTTCAAGAAATTTTTTTTCAGATTTTATTTTTTTTGAAACATTTAATAATTAAAAAGGGGTTTTTTTTTTTTAACTCAAAAATTTTGGTTTTTTTATACAGGAAAAGACAAAAAATTTTTGGGAAATAAAAACCCATTGTTTTAATTTTTTGTAAATTTTTGAAGAAAAAGATTAACCTTCCTTAGAAATGGGAGAATTTTTTTCATGTTTTTTGTAAGAAAAAGTGGTCAAAATTTTGGGCCTTTGGGTTTGAGTGAAATTAAGGGAATTTTTTTAAAAACCCCCTTTTTTTTTT
>NC_051408.1:7046745-7046825 GCF_015228065.2 Penaeus monodon | reverse complement strand
GGGGAAGATGTTTTTTGAAAAAAAACCAAAAAAATTTTGTTGGTGGGTTTTATTTTTTTTTGGTTTTTTTAAAAAACCCC
>NC_051408.1:7045817-7045941 GCF_015228065.2 Penaeus monodon | reverse complement strand
CACACAAAAAACACAAGCCCCCCCACAACAAACCCCCCCCCAACCCCCCCCAAAAAAAAACCAAAAAAAAAAAAAAAAAAACCCCCAAACAAAAAACCCCCAAAAAAAAAAAACCAAAACAAAA
>NC_051408.1:7045540-7045717 GCF_015228065.2 Penaeus monodon | reverse complement strand
TTAATATATATTAATAAATATATAATAAATATATAATTAATATATAAATAAAAAAATAAAATATAAAAAATTTGTCAATAATTAAAAAATAAAATATATTATTATAAAGATAATAAACATTTAAAATAAAAAATTATAAAAAAAAAAAGTTTTTAAAAAATATATAATAAAAATATA
>NC_051408.1:7044841-7045483 GCF_015228065.2 Penaeus monodon | reverse complement strand
AAAAAAATTATAAATTATATAAATTTTTTAAATAAATTTGATATATTTTATATAAAATATATATAAATATTTTTAAATTTATATAGATAATATAAAATAATATATATAAATAAATAATATAATATTTTAGGAAATAATATATATAGGGATAATATATATAGTATAATATATTAATGTAAAATATAGGAAATATATAATATTAATTTTATTATAAAATATAATATATATATATAAATATATATATATATTTTATTATAATTATAATATATATATATTATAATATAAAAATATATAAAATGTTTTAAATATATATATATAATATAATATTTTTATATATATCATATATATATAATTATATATATTTAATTAAAATTAAAATTGTAAGGTAGAAAAGTTTAGAAGGATATAATGGTGAAAGTTGATTGATTTCAATGGAAAATATATTTTTTTATATTACTCATATTAGAAAATGTTAAAGTTAAATAAAAAATAATGTTTAAAGAATCAATAATATTAATGTATAATACAGGTAGCCATCACTTTTTTCCACTATAAAACCCTGCTTCCTTAACTTATAAGTTTGAAAAGCGCCTTTTGGATGGATGGTTTTCCCGAAGGGGTTGCAGTTTCCCTTTCCCCCCC
>NC_051408.1:7044014-7044542 GCF_015228065.2 Penaeus monodon | reverse complement strand
AAAAGATATATATAATTATATATATATAATATATAAAAATAATAAAATATATTATATATATATATTATATTATTATAAAATTTTAATAAAAATATTTTATATAGATAAAAATATATATATTATATATAATATAATAATATAAATATATATAATAAATATATATAAAAAATATATATATATATTATATTATAATATAATAAATATATATAATAATATATAAATATATAAAAATATAAATATATATATAAAATATATACATATATATATATATATATATATTAATTATAATAATATAAAAATATATATATTATTATATATTTTAATAATATAAAATAAAATTAATATATATTATAATTATATATATTTATATATAAAAAAAATATGAAAAATTTATATATATTTTAAAAATTTATATAAAAATATTATATATATATAATAATAAAATATATATTAATTTTATAATATTTTATTATATATATATTTTAAAGATAAATATATTATAAAAATTTATTAATATATTATATATTT
>NC_051408.1:7042357-7043225 GCF_015228065.2 Penaeus monodon | reverse complement strand
AAAGGGTCAGAGTTTTTTTTTTTATGTTTAGATACAACATAAAAAAATTTCAGTAATAATCATACTTTGAAGGGAATTTAAAAGCAGGGTAGCAGGGGACAAGTCCCATACAGAACATAAAAGAAAAGAATTGCTTCACTGCAAGACTAAGACTTGGCAATTTTTTTACTTCTTTTCATACATAAGTTTTTGATCAGAAAATAATGAAAATACTCTCAGCTTAAAAAAAAAAAAAAGTTCAGTAGATAGATACCATTTTCGGGGGGAGTTAGCACCTTAAGATGTCCTTTTTAATTTTTTAAGGTTTTGTACAGAAGTCTTCATTCCTGCTGTAGTGGGAAAAAACTGGGGTTATCATGCTTAACTTTTTATGTTTATTTCCATTATGATGTGATTTTATTATATTTGTGAATTTTAAAAAAAATTATATGTATATTTTTTCATTATGATAACTTTTTTTTCAGATTTCATTTTTATATGAATCATTTAGATCCAAGTAAAAGGTTCATATTTTTTCCCAACTCAACAACCATTTTGGTTTTGTTTACTGGACAGGAAAAGACAAACACTTCATGGGAAATACAAAACCCATTGTTTTATATTACCTGTCAAACTTTAAAAGAAGAAAAGATCGTAACACATTCCTTATTGTAAATGGCAGAATTGTATTCAGTGATTTATAGTACAGAGGAAAGATGTCAAATTGAGAGACCATATTGAGGGCATTTGTATGTGATGATATTAAGACAGTTATTGTATTGATAGGATTTTTTTCTTTTCTTTATCATGGCTTAAGAACAAATTGATTATTTTTAACAAGAAAAAAATATCTAATTACCCCTCATGATCATCTGTTGTTGTCGTCATC
>NC_051408.1:7042033-7042309 GCF_015228065.2 Penaeus monodon | reverse complement strand
TCATTTTTGTTTATTGTTGCCGTTATTATTACCAAGGCCCTTATTATGATCACGTATGTTTTGGTTAGTTATAAAACCAGTATCATTTTAGATAAACGTTCAGCTCAGTGTTAAGGATCAAGGAAGAATTAGCATTATTCCTTCTCTTGCAGAATATTGCTTAGAAGACTTTTACATGTCCTGTTTGTAAGATATTCAGTTGCAGTCATTTATATATTGTATAGGCTCTGTTGAGTAATGATTTAAGTGACTAAACTAGGGTGTTTAAGACCACTT
>NC_051408.1:7040804-7041482 GCF_015228065.2 Penaeus monodon | reverse complement strand
GATGTAATGTAATTTGACTCATCTAGATTTTATATAGGAGAGTCATTACTGTTGTGGTTGTCAGGTAATTTGGTTTCTGTGCATGCCATATATTTTGTATTTCACATAAAATTTTCACTCTTTTTCATACTTGTAAATGGATGTTCTCATTGAAAAGGATGTATGGATATTGTCTCTCCACACTCATGGAGAATACTGTCCTTATAAAATACCTGTCTTCTGGTGTTTGTATTATATTTTAGGTATTTGCTCATATTACTGTAGCCTCATTTAGATTATATCTTAGCCTTTACATGTCTTCATCATGTCATGGGATTGTTAAGCAGAAGGACATTGGTCATTGGCTGCCAAGGACACTTAGGTTGAGCCATCACCTAGACACTCCACAGTGACGTGCAGTCATTTCAACTGCCATGCAGATTTTTATCTTAAACAGTCTTCATTTTCTCCCCGTCCTTAGTCTTTTAATTTCTTTTCCTGTAACATATTTTCCACTTTTTTTTTTTGCTCATTGGAACATAATACACTTGTAAACAAGGTCCAGGTCACTTGGATCCTATATCTATGTTAACTATGGAAACAGTTACAAGAACTCTATTTTTTAAAGCTAAATGTTGTGTGCAATACCAGGTAAAGTTACCGAAAAACTGATAAGCAGCTGTACATGCTGTAAATGTA
>NC_051408.1:7040439-7040561 GCF_015228065.2 Penaeus monodon | reverse complement strand
GGCTTCTTACAAATAACAATGGTTTTATATACTAAAAATTACCCGTACACATACAACCGTTTGCGCCTTCAGAACATGTTTAGTATCCCAGTACGTGAAGTGTAAATATGTGAATCTATAAA
>NC_051408.1:7040089-7040400 GCF_015228065.2 Penaeus monodon | reverse complement strand
CATGCAGTAATTGGTGAGGTGAGATCTGCAGTTAAGTAATATTGAACTTGCTGTGTTACTTTAGGTTGAATAAAGATATTAGTGATTGCACTAAAAGTCACTTTGTGTAGCTGTGAATGCTATTGTGGAAGTGCAGCTAGCTAGTTTGCCAATTTTTATGTTATGCATACCTCATTTTAAAAGAGAGAAAGGAAAATCTTATTCTGAACTACTGTAATTTCTTTCTGAGTAGCTGGTTAAACAAACACACAAATGAACAATGCACATAAACACACATACACACAGAGGTTTAAAGATATTCATCATCCCTA
>NC_051408.1:7039969-7040052 GCF_015228065.2 Penaeus monodon | reverse complement strand
GAATTTATTGGATTGCGCATTGTGATATTTGCTGTATATGTATGTTAAGAAAAGAGCAGTATGCCTTGTACTTACACTGTATT
>NC_051408.1:7039568-7039924 GCF_015228065.2 Penaeus monodon | reverse complement strand
GGAAGAACTATGATTATTAAAATGAAAAAAAATATACATCCACAAAAGATTTTCTTTGAAATGTGATCAAAGTATACACACTATAACAGATGCTTTGTTTTTCATTCATTCCACATAAGCTTAAGGATGATTTCTATTTATATAGTGTTATGATAATTAGAAATTATAGACATCATAAGATACATATGAATGTTTTCTACATTAATATACTGTAGAAAAAAGGAAAGGATTATTATACAGTAATAGTTTTGCCAATTCCCACTAGCTCTTCTACCTTTATTCATAGATATTTTCATATTAGAGAAAATATTGCCAGATGCTTTGTATTATTAACCTTTTGCTGCTGGGTAATCAAA
>NC_051408.1:7038362-7039204 GCF_015228065.2 Penaeus monodon | reverse complement strand
AAGCAAGTTATGGGTATAGCCTTTGGTGGTATTTCTCTCTTCAGGTTGTATTTTTAAAACATTTACTTGGTAGATATTGCATTAGGGAAGTCAGAGAAGATAAGTTCATGCAAAGTTATACTTAAAAATACTTACATTTCTGAAGTACATTTTGTGGAAGGTGTTGCTCACTAACAATTTATTTGGCAGCAAATAACCTTATTTTACTTTACTTTCATGTCATGAAAATAAGTTAATAAAATCATATTCAGAAAATTTGCTTAATTTCTTTTTTTCATAATTTACTTTTATCAGAGAATGGTATATTGGTATCAGTAACCTTGAAAGGATGAAAAAAGGTAAGAAAAAGGATAAAGCTTTTTTTTTTTTTTAAGAAATGAAAAAATGGTGAAAGAGGAGACTTTTGGATGAAATGCAAGGGTAGTGCTGATGGGAGTAGAGTGGTAAAGGAAGTTAGCCAATTTAGAAAAATTGCTGAATGAGTAGACATGTGAATTAACATGAAAAAGAAGAATTAACATGAAAAAATTGATTTGGCAGTGAACAGTATGTTCATTCTGGGAAAGGGGATCACTGATGTAATTTTTTTAGAGCAGTTGATGGAGAAACAACGGAAAAGGACAGGATTATAGGAGCATTCAACAGAGTATCAAGGCACAAAGTGGGGAGGTGTTTATGAGAAAAGTAGTACCAGAAAAATATGCCTGCTGATGATGGATATGTATGATGGAACAAGGACATAATTTAGAAATAATGTGGTTATAACTGTGTGATAACAATTAAGGTTGGACTGTCCCTGGGACATTCATAAAGACCTAACTTTTGATATTATTACGGATGGT
>NC_051408.1:7035026-7036786 GCF_015228065.2 Penaeus monodon | reverse complement strand
TAGTCTTACAGATGTGGTAAGTGAAATGATAAGAGATCGGCTACAATGATGCATTACATTTGCCAGTGACAATCTGAGATAGGTTGGAGAGGATGGTGAAAAGGCAAAGTAAGGCCCAAGAAGATAATACTAAGCAGGAATAAAAAAAAATACCCTCTAAAGTTGAATATAGAAGGAAATATAGAATAGGATATAAATGACCATTTAAATAGTGGATATGTAGTATCCTGAAAATTTAACTAGTAGAGGCTGACTAGAGAAAATGAAAAAGACTAGTTTAAAAGGAAAATGAATTATAAACATATCAACAGGCAAACAAAAATAGCCCTGAAGTTGAGTTATTTTAGATCCAGTGGAATAGAGAGATATATAATATTAATTGCTGCTGATAGATCACTTTTAACCCATTTAGATGTACGCACATACCATGGAAATTATGTACATGCAGGTGGATGATGAGATGATAGTTTTTTTGCAACACAAAATATGATTTTGCCTAAGATGTTTTCACTATTTTACTAGCAAAAAAAAAAAAAAAAGCAGAGCAGCAGCAAAATTTCAACTAGATGCGCAACTTATTTTAAGACTTACTGAATAATGATCCTGAGCATATTATTTGCCATTTGAAAATATTACTATACATATCATTCAAAATTTGCGGGTGCCTTGACAGATACTACTTTTCTTAACAGATGTTTTGTAATTCATGCCAAGTAAAAAGGAAAGAGTACATGATTGTCTAGAATATTAATATATACTTTAAAAGATTCCAAGAAAATACATAGTTATTAGGTTTTATCACTTTCTTTTAGGCAAAGAAATACTCAAGATCCAATGAAAAATGTTTTTTTAAAAAGCAATGCTGCAAACTTTATTATAAAAGTAAAAAAAAAGTTATGAAACTAACTTTAACTGAAACATTTTCTTAAAAACAGAAATAATAGTCTTACATCCTATTATGTACAACTTAACTTAATAAAAGCCTTTTGGTAAAAAATTTGTAAATGCACTGGATACACATTCAACTTCATGAGGAATTTTGTTGCCACCATCTTTTCCTGCAAAGTACTGGCAGAAATTCTAAAGCAACATTATGTGACTCTGCACAATGCCCTATTAATTGCATAATTTCCAAGATCTTGAATACTTTAAAATTAAAGGATATAATTTTGTGAAATTTGTACATATCAACTCTGCAAAATACCAAATATGGTCAAAACATTTCAACTCTGCAAAGTAAATATCAAATTCAGTCACTTTCCTGCACTGAATTTTAACAATTACCCTTATAAGTAGTAAATAACAATAATTTTTAAAAATGTAACTAAGTGAATAATTTTTCAGAATGTTTGACTTGAGTAAACTTTGTAACACAAACAATTATTTCGTTTATGAGCACAATCACTAATATTCTCATAATCCAAAGGCAAAACTCGACTAAAATCTTCAATCTGTAAAAAGAAAAAAGAAATGACAAATTCTACATTTCAAGAGGCAAGTCAGTCCAGTCAATTGGCCTTTTTCCTTCTTTCTTGAGAATTTCATTACACTTTGAGAAGTGTTTGCATCCCAAGAAACCTCGGTGAGCTGAGAGAGGAGACGGGTGAGTTGTGTTCAAGAGGTGGTGTTTCTTCTGTACAAAACCAAGAGAAAAATAAGGTTAATTTTCATGAAGAGAAAATAGATATAATTATACAAATATACTTACCAGTCTCTCATTTTCTCATATTTTTTTCCTCCCCTCTCATTTTATTTTACTA
>NC_051408.1:7034477-7034874 GCF_015228065.2 Penaeus monodon | reverse complement strand
AACACATAACTCTTTAAAAATCCATCAAAACATCCTCATGTCTCACCTTATCTACTACAGCAGCTTTTTTCTGTGCATAAGAACCCCACAGAAGAAACACGACACCCTTGTTGCGATCTGACACCGCCTTGATGACTGAATCTGTGAACTTCTCCCAGCCTTGGTCCTTGTGAGAATTAGCATTGTGGGCACGCACCGTCAGGCAAGCATTGAGAAGCAAAACGCCTGAAGGTTGAGAGCATATTTATAATTGAAGTTTTAAAGCACAATGAATAACATGTTTTCTGATTCTATTGCTTTGCTTTGCTCTCATTCTGAGATACTGTGCAAGCAAAGGAAAGAAGTAAACTTCTCATTACAAGTTATGCAACATTTTATAAAATATACTCTATCACTT
>NC_051408.1:7032448-7033864 GCF_015228065.2 Penaeus monodon | reverse complement strand
CTCTAACATTTCTTTATTTACCTTGTTTTGCCCAGCCAATTAAGTGCCCATGAGAAGGCCGCTGAAAGCCTTCAATATCTGATTCAAGCTCTTTGTACATGTTCAACAAACTGAAAATGGGGAGAGGAGGGGAAGAATATTCAATAACAATAACACACATCATGAAGCAAAAAGTGGGTCTATATCCAAGTGTGGACATAGGGAAGACACACTGGAAAGGAGCTCAGCACTATCACTGATGATAATAGTCATACTGCAAATCAATACTAAACTGACTAGCAATAACATGAAAAAAGACAATAAATCACAGTTAGGTATTACAATGAATATGGAATGAATTTGTAAATCTAAATTGACTTTCAACTTTCATATTCAGAAATCAAAATAAAAGTGAATCTTGCCTTAAAAGTCTTCTCATCTTTCAAATGAACCAGGTCTGCCTCAAAAAGGAGGACAAGTTTGATTTTGACATTGCTAGTGCATTTGTAATTGTCAGGTGTTTCTTCAGACTGCACTCTATTACGAAACAGATCACCTACCTTGGTGGTGGTGGGACGCCCTTCTGGACACTAAAGCACAGACCATGAGCTTGCCTTGGCCCATGGTATGGGTCCTGGCCTAAGATGACTACTTTCACCTCCCGCAGTTCGCAGTGGTGTGTCCAGGAGTATACCTGTTCGGCTGGAGGAAAGATTGTAGACTTCTTGCGTTCGCCATCCAGGAAATGGCTAAGCTGTGTGTGTGTGTGGAATCAAGATCAGTCCTGGAATTCACTTTAACTGGACAAAGAGTTGGTCACACATACAGCATGATTATCAAGTAGTAATTACACAATAACTGGAAACTACGTACACATATTTACAGAATAGAGAGGTTTAGCCTCGATACTGCTCTCATAAACAAAGAAGGAATGAAAGATGAAGAAATAGTAGTAACAACATGATCAACAGCTTGATCAGTCACTCCAGTAAAATTTTCTATCATAAGGCACTTGAATGCTATGAAGACAAAAATAATTTCTTCAATGTAATGTCCAAGCAGGTTACTGAAAAGCATACAGCACAGCAGCAGAGATTTGTAACATGATATAAAATGAGAAATAAAATAACATCTGCAATATGTTCATCAGAGGTATATTGACTTAAATAAAGGTTTTATTCAAGACTGGCAAAAACTATGACTAATATTTTTGAGCCATTACATTAAGTCCAGATAAAAAACAATGTAGTAAAAAAATTCTACAAGTGTACAAAGAATCTGACTTTAGTTTTGTTTAACTTTTAGTTAAACAAAGAATCAGACTTCCTAGAAATGCAAAGGGGTAGTAAGCACACACAAAACTTGCTTGGCAACACAACAAAATAAGAAGACATTAGAGTGCTTAATTAGAATAGAAGGGGAAAGAGAGAGTGCATG
>NC_051408.1:7031783-7032426 GCF_015228065.2 Penaeus monodon | reverse complement strand
CAGCACAATAAGTGATGGCAAAATAGACAGAAATAGAATCAGAATAGCAAAAAATATCTTAAAATCACTTCTTAATGTTTTATCCGCAAGGAGTACAGTTAATGGATCATCTATAACATCTGGGAAGTGTAAAAACAGCCACAGGGGCATTATCTGCAGAAATAGACATACAGCTAACCACAGCAATGACATCACTTGCAAAACAAAACAAAATAAAATTTGGAAAAATTACAAGATACGACTGAAATCAAAATGAACACTCTTGAAAGTGAAATTATTTATGACAGTATTATAATGATGTGAATTATGGTTTCTGAAAATGGTCAGAAAAATACTTTAAAACTTAAATGTACAGTAGTATAACAGAAAAAAAACAACATAACAGCAACAACAGAAACATCAGTATCTATCAGAAAGTAAAGAATAGTTGGGTGAAGAATATTAATGACTGGACAGGAATGCTGGAGGAAATAGGAAGAGAAAGAGGTAGACAGTGGGAAAAGATCTCAAGCAACATCTATTTCTAGGGCTTATTAAAGGCAACGGAAGGAATGGATTTACAAAGTCTTTCTTTGAACTACAATGTTCAGACTTTCCATTTACACACTGTACAAAAAAACAAACCATTTCTGAGATTAAGGTG
>NC_051408.1:7031259-7031750 GCF_015228065.2 Penaeus monodon | reverse complement strand
TACTTACATGAAAACTACTGAATGCACTGAGAAAGATATGATCATGAGACAAAATACAAAATCATTAGCTGAAACTTTATAAAGTTGCATCCTACCTACTCCAGGTGCTCAAGTATAAACAAAATTTCAGTATGTATCTAGAAATTATTATCTTTGAAAAAGTAATTTCAAAATAACTTATTCTTATTTGCTTAATAAAATATATATACAAAAACTCACCTTTTCAAAATATGGCTTAGAAAACTCGGTCTTCAAAGCAGAAAACCAACTTGTTCCAATGTTCTCATGGAGAGCACCAAATTTTCTGCTTGTTTGCTTTATCTCAGCCTGGTAATCATATCATACCAATATTAACATAAAAATATAACAGGAGTATACCTGATGGGTATTTATCACTTCTATATCACACCCTCGTTTAATCCTGCTCATGGCGGCATTTCTATATACTGTTATGAAAATATGTCACATCTATATTTGTCAAAAAAAAAAAA
>NC_051408.1:7030518-7031226 GCF_015228065.2 Penaeus monodon | reverse complement strand
TTCTACACGCTACTAAGAAAAGCTTACACACATTACATTCCAATGTTGCCAACTAAAATGCTAAATAAATGAATTCACCTTTAACTTGTTCTTTTGCATGCGATCTTTCTGCTCTGGACTGAGGCAGGTGTTCGAATCCGGTGCCGACGATCTTGTTGGAGAGCCTAATGGTAGTTAAGGATGCGGCTAAAATACTCACTGTTCTATTTTCTACACACAATCAATGGCGATCTATTCCATCAGCTTTTATATCAACAATTCATAACAGGAAATTACCTGGAGCATTGTTTTTCCCCTTTTCATTCTCTTTTCCTTCTAAAATCTTTGGCTTCTTTGACACCTGTGTATCCTGTATAAAAAAAAAAGAAAATATATAAACATTAGTTTTAATGATTATAAAAATAGTGGTAATAATGACAATTTTCATTACCATAATGAAAATAAAAGTAGTGATTAGAAAAATAATGGTAATAATCCTAAAACTACCAATAATATCATAAAAAACCTATCTAAATAATAATAAATATAATCAACAATGAATATAAATATAAATAATTCAAAGTAATTAAAATTCAAATAATAATAAAGAAACAAATAGCATTAAAAGATATAAAAAAAAAAAATACAAATAACGAATTTCAGGAACTATTTTTCAGTGAACAAATGCATCCTCATTTTCAAGAGAATATATTTTCAAGACTTCTTACA
>NC_051408.1:7029544-7029810 GCF_015228065.2 Penaeus monodon | reverse complement strand
CCCTTTTATCAATTTAAAAAAAAGGAATATCCTTTATCTCTTTTTTTTTTTTTTCGGTTTTTGTTTTATTTTTTTTTAAAAAAAGCAATTTTTCCTTTTTTAAAACTTTTTTTTTATATTTTATATATTTTAAAATTTTATTAAAATTTTTATATTAATATATATATATAATATTTTTAATTATATATAAAATTTTAATATATTTTAAATTTTTTTTAAAATAATATAATATAAAAATTATACCTTTATATATTAATAATGTTAAT
>NC_051408.1:7023617-7023909 GCF_015228065.2 Penaeus monodon | reverse complement strand
ATATGTTAGTTAATACCTCACTGGAAGTCATGCCTAAACACTCAAACTTTCACAAATAGCAAAACAGAGCTTATAATCCTCCCTTAGTAATTTAGCAAAACTAAGCAAGCTTTATTTTGACAATATTTATAAGGGTTTCCTATTCATTCAGCCATTATCGAATGTTATGTTGTAGGCCTATATTTACAAAACATTTTTTTTTCTCTTTTATTAGAGTAGGAAACAACACGGTCGAAATAATGACGATATAGACATGACTCACTTTCGAAAGCCGCTCAGGTTAAATTTATTG
>NC_051408.1:7023057-7023594 GCF_015228065.2 Penaeus monodon | reverse complement strand
TCTTCACTGTTTTCTACAGCTTCTACCCTTGTTCCCTCCCTGTCTTCACGCACTACTTTTGCTCACCTGGGTCTCTCCGCTCACACGCTTGTTGACCGGCTTGAAGAAGTTGGCTATCAGCTTCTGCGTGGCCATTTCTCTCCACTGCGTGAATGTGGGCGACGGGGAAATGTTTCTCGGGCCGAAAATTAGGTTTTTGCGAAGGAGGCGAGGCAGGGTGGCGGACATTCGTGCCTTTCGCGCCAATGGCCCTCGGGAGCGTTGCCGTCCGAGGGGTACGAGTTTATAACTATTATTTTTCCATGCATAATCATAGATCATAATCAAATAAACGAAATCTGAAAAGAGTCTTATAGGTTTAAATAGATTAATTGTAGTGCATGAAGACTATACAGGGAATAAAGTAATGTTATTACGAAGAGAAAGTAAAATTATATTCACAGCCGCGTTGGCCGCGTTCAGTCAGAGCAACAAGCTTATTGCGTTACAAAGAACGGAACTGTTTTTAGCGCTAAGGTGACTCTCAAATGCAAAAAT
>NC_051408.1:7020620-7021327 GCF_015228065.2 Penaeus monodon | reverse complement strand
AAGTTCCTTATAGTTCCAAAATGATACATCCCTATGGTGCGAGGACTGTATTCTTTTCCGGTAAAACACACACAGTATCCAGCATTCTGTAAATGGAATGTTCTTGTAACGAAGCCTGTGATTTACTCGTGATATTTCGCAAATATTTTCGCTGACAATCAGAATTATGTTTAAAAGTTTAGAAACATTACAGTGTTTTGCCCAATACCAACATTATTGCTTGAAATATGTGGTGTTTACCTTAAAAAAAGAGAACAATTGGAACTGGCAATAACAAGCAGCTTCTGCAGAATCACGATGGCTAAACATCGATGGCAACGTTTAATCTGATATCATTTTTTGACAAGAAAAAAGGCGTTCGTAAAGAGATATATAAGAGCTTTCGTTGATTTTATAATTGTAAAACACTTTATTTTGAGAAGGTAAATTACGAATCACATATAAAATTATCCGTAAATGTAGATAGTAATGTTTTCTCACCCGATTCGTTGTCTCTGCGCGTTTTCCTTCTGGAATTTATGAATGACAAATTAACTAATTGCTTAATGGGTTGTTTATGATGACGACTTCAAAGCACACTCGGGTCACATGGAGTGATCCCCTTAAAATGATATCAAGATTTGCAGAGAACATAGGTCAGAAGTCTTTGACAGGTCGTTAGATGTAGCGTTAAGGACTGATTGTTAAGCATGTCCCAGATCAATATT
>NC_051408.1:7014697-7015475 GCF_015228065.2 Penaeus monodon | reverse complement strand
GCGGCACTAGACATTGTGGCGCCAAGAAGAATCACGATGTCAGATTTCTAGATTTTCGCAGTAAATTTGTTATCATAGGATAAGCTTCGCTTGTCTGAAAATTTGTTTGTCTGGTAAGTAATTACTTTTTTTTTCTTTATTTTTGCAACTTTATTTACAAATCAGTGAATCGCTAAGATTAAAGTTGATCTTGAGGAGAGTGACAGAAGTTAGTACTTTGTTGCGTGGTTCTTAGATGGTATAAATAAATAAATAAGTCTAGTAAAATCAGTATCATTTCTCAAGAACACCCGTGGAATTTAATGCGACAATAGGCACCGATCATTTATCAACATTGGGTAGTCATCCGTAGAGTTTCGCATCACAATAATAACGAAATGTAGCTTTGCTATCAGCTGTTCAAATTGCTTGACCTTTTCAACACTTAAAGGCAATGCTAACAGTGTGAGCGTTGGAGGAAATCCTTTTGATGGTACTGATAAATCACAGTTACTGAGAACTCCGTATTGTAAATGATATAACTGGAAATCGACAAATTATATGACAAACTGACGGTAACAATATCATTTTCATGTAGTCCGGGTACCTGTAACGGGGAAGCAAAATACAAACTTACCTTCAAAAACTGGTCACAGAGCATCGCAGAGACGCCGACTGCTAGGACCGTAAAGCTTAGCAAGGTGTCTGAAAAGCGTAAAAACAAACCAGAAACGGCAAATACGGCAGTAAAAAGAGTTAATAAGAGATACTCTTCCCCCTCTCCCTAATGATATTTCGC
>NC_051408.1:7014322-7014470 GCF_015228065.2 Penaeus monodon | reverse complement strand
GATACAAAGAATGGCAGTTGGTTCGGTGTCAAAGTTTCGCAATAATCTAGGCGGGATGCCATTAGGGCCAAAAGGTTTACATTTTGCTATCATCTTTAAATACTTTTTTCCCCTGTATTCGCTTACACTTGCTTGGGCGGGAGGGTAA
>NC_051408.1:7014140-7014215 GCF_015228065.2 Penaeus monodon | reverse complement strand
ACCCACTTCTCTCGTCACCAATTATGTCCCTAATCTGGATGTACTATGAATTATTCCATTATTTGTTTAAGATAA
>NC_051408.1:7013714-7014116 GCF_015228065.2 Penaeus monodon | reverse complement strand
TTCCTGCTAGAATATGGTCTTTATGTTGGTGACCCATGGCTTATCCTCATGGCGGCTCTGATGGCAAAATAGTCCGACGGCAAAAGAAAATCGGAATGAATTACTCTCGTCATCACTTTCCTTCCTACACAACAGGATTACCAATTACCTACTGTTGGCGCAAAATTTAGTGCTCTGCATTTGCAAACGAACGTTGATAGCAATTAAAAAACAATTAACACTGTGCCAACTAAGTGATAAAGAATAAGCAAAGAACAGTTGACTTTCTATTTATAAATCTAATTACCCTAATCTCTGCTTATAATGATAAGCTTTATAAAAAGCCAAATTTACGTTGTCATCTGCGTTATTCTAATGGCAATCTACAGATGATGAATGAAAAGTGGATGCATCGCTCCGTAG
>NC_051408.1:7012466-7012915 GCF_015228065.2 Penaeus monodon | reverse complement strand
CCTCGTCTGACAATTCACCAGCAGATAGCATCTGTTTAATATCAAACTATTACCAGTTAACGAGAGATGTTGATATTACTGATAAAGTATATTATGAATAGTGAATTAACAAAGTAGCATCTTTTTGACTTCTTTTCTTTTCTTTTCTTTTTTAACCCACAGAATAAATCAACATAAACTACCTCGTTCGAATATCAGAGATGAACTGGCAGTGACACTCGTTTAAAGGTTTAGCATCAAGGGCTTTGAACACAAGATAAGTTTCATATTTTCGACAAACTGTACGTCTTTAAAAAGTATTTACAATATTCCTTTTTTATCAACATCAGCATATATATCGATAGGCGAACACATATTAAGATTCCAAGTGTGTTTGTTCTCTCAGGAAACATTTATGCGCTGAGGCAGCAGGTGCGAGTCGGCAATCGTTAACACGTATTTACATGACG
>NC_051408.1:7010365-7011397 GCF_015228065.2 Penaeus monodon | reverse complement strand
GGCACAGAATGACTTCCAGTAATATTCTTTAGTCCTTTTCTTTTCAGTATCACCTAACGGGGTGACTCCATAAAATGTATGCTAATTTCAAGTCCCACCACTTTGATAGCCAATACAGTTATTCAGACTTAGAATATCAAATCAAAATCGTATTTTCTAAAATTATTTCATACGATTCCTCTTCTACGAGCAGACCAATATGGTAAAGGTTCAAGAAGGCAGTTTATGCGTACAGCTTTTAATCTGAGTTTATTCAAAATGGAAAGGTAGACGGACTCATACATCACCTTACAGGCATTGATTGACACAGCCCTAAACCAGACACATGAACGCCATCTCCTCCTCCAGCAACAGAGCAGAATCGACCTAGCCAAGGCAGTCAGCCGCAAGCACGAAATCAAGTCAAAGTAGCGGGTGTCCGAGCTTTCTCTCGCTCGAAACCAAAACTAAGCGACCTTCTTGAAGCCGTTCGTGAATCCGGGCCGTTCGCACACGACGTCGAGGAAGGTCGGTTCCGGGAAATGCTTTACTTGCCGACGGTCTGCAGGGCCTCCATGTGCTCCTCCTGAAGGTGGCTCGGGATCAGGTACTCCAGGCAGTCGAGGAAGATGAGGTTGTAGTAGCAGTTACTCCTGGAAGGAAAAGGTTGTCAGATTACTGAGGCTTTCGACGGGAAACATACTTTGAGACACGACTGGAATGTCTACGTCGAGAACCAGCGGAATTGGCCTCGGAAACCTTTGCCAAAAGGCTATTATTAAGAACTCTCAACCGCGCCCCATGCCCGACCTGCACCCCGTGGCCACTTTGGGCTCCCGGAACACGTTGTAGCAGTCGTCGCACAGGCGCCCCAGCTTCCCCAGCAGCTGGCGGTCGTAGATGCCGGTGCACGCCGGGTCGAAGAGAGAGCGCTTGCTGAGGCTGTGGTTTCCCGAGGACGCAGACGAAGGAGAGGCGTCGAGGGAGCGAGCGGAGGCCGGCGAGGGCGAGGCAGCGAGGACCAGCAGGGCCGCCGACACCGCTGACAGCTGC
>NC_051408.1:7009931-7010170 GCF_015228065.2 Penaeus monodon | reverse complement strand
CCATCATCTCATCCTCAAGCAGTGACTAAAAATGCAAACGTATTACAAAACAAAATTCAAAAACAGAAGATCGCACAGCAGACGGCACTTACCATAAGGGAAGTTGCCATTGCAAATAGCACAAGTCTCGAAAGCTGAATTGCAACGAAGTTCTCTTTAGGCAATGGCAGTTGCTACCATCTATATCCAGCATATATATGCACTGTCGATGGCTAGTTCCACTTTTGAAGAAACATTCG
>NC_051408.1:7009493-7009895 GCF_015228065.2 Penaeus monodon | reverse complement strand
GCAATTAGTTGCAATAGCCTAAATTGATCCTCTTTGACGCAGAGGTTTTCATTCAATGCATTTGTCTGTGGTCCGAACGGCGCGCGGATGGGCGCTCCAACACTCCAAAATCGCTATTGCATCAAAGGGGGAAAAGAAGGGTGGAAATTCATGCGAAAACTGCAATTTGGGATTGGTTATGTTTTTCTTTTCGAGTGTGTACTGTATATACGAACATACACGTACACAGGCGAGTTACATGCTTACGTTATGTAAATACGCGTCTCGTGGTTGCTGACTCACACCTGCTGCCTCAGCGCACAGGTGTTCCCAGAGAGAACAAACACACGTGGAATCTTAATATGTTTCCGCACATCAATATATATACTGATGTTAGTAAATAGAAGTATTGTAAATTGTTTT
>NC_051408.1:7009243-7009469 GCF_015228065.2 Penaeus monodon | reverse complement strand
CGCATCTTGTATTCAAGGCCCTCGATGCTTACCTTTAAACGAGTGTCACTGCCAGTTCACCTCCGATACTCGAACGAGGTAATTTATAGTAATTTTCCTGTGGGTTAAAAAAAAAGAAATGATGCTATTTTGATAATTCCCTATTTATAATATGCTTTATCAGTAGTGTCCGTAGCTCTTGTTAACTGGTAATAGTTAGCTATTACACAGTCATTTCCAGACGAGG
>NC_051408.1:7006971-7007862 GCF_015228065.2 Penaeus monodon | reverse complement strand
GCGACAACTTAGTGAAGAAAGTAAAGATCAAAATCATTGAGACTGGGAGACGGGTCATGGAGTTCCAAGGTTATGCATGTGTACATTACTCGTACGTAGAACAGGAGAGGGTATTTGAGATTCACTCGAAGCCACTCTATTTAACATTTTTTCTCTCTTTCATTCCACGTTACGGAATCCAATATCATCAGTTTAGTGGCACGAATAATGAAGGACTATGCTCCATGGCCATATAGCTTAAAGGAAACAGTACTAAAGGAGAGAAATAAATTAAAAGAAGCAGAAATCGAGTCATACACGAAGCGATCTGTGCGCGAACGTCCGAATCGCTCACAAACCCTGTTCGAATCTCCACCCTGGAGCTTGGAGTTTTGTAGAATTGTCAACTGACGTCGAAAATTGCAACATTTAGTAACAAACTTTTAATAAGATCCTTCTCTTTTGAACAACAGTGCCATAAAGCAAAGCAGTCTTACGTTGTTGTTTTACGCTCAGTAATGGATTCACGTAATTTCTCAGACTCTACTTGAAGCTTGTTATGTACACATTTGATCCATTTTGATAATATATATTTAGTGATAAAATATAAATAATTCAAATAATAATGCTAATAGATAAATAAATAATTCAGATAACATGATAATGAATAAAGAAAGAATTCAAATAATATATTAAATCATATATTCAATGAATAATAATTGTACATAAAAACATTATATAATACATCAAGACTATAAAGCATATTAGCTCAAACGTCCTTTTTTCTTTCCCGCCTTGTTTGGACGCAAGTCGACTCACTCTCTTTCCCTCCTTCACTCCATGGCTTCTCTCTCTCCCCCTTTTCCACCTTTTATTTCATCTATAATTGCATATCTACCTAAAGGGGTTGTT
>NC_051408.1:7006251-7006712 GCF_015228065.2 Penaeus monodon | reverse complement strand
ATTTTCAATACCGAAAAGAAAAAAAATATAACCAAACCCTAATTGCAGTTTTCGCATGAATTCCCACCCATATTTCCCCACCTTTCATACGATCGCGATTTTGGAGTGCCGGAGTGCCTATCTGCGCGCTGTTAGGAGCACAGACAAATGCATTTTAATGAGCACCTCTGTGTCAAAGGGGATCAAATAAGTCTATTGCAGCTGATTGAAAAAATAAACAAATAAAAAAATAAGTTTTTTGCTTATTCTGGGGGACTAGCCATCGGTAGTATATATATAAGCTGGATGTAAATGGTATCCAGTATCACTGCAGAGAGAGAACTGCGTTGCAACTAACTATTCCGAGTTTCGTGTCAATTGCAATGGTAGCTCTTAACACGGTAAGCGCCGTTTGTTGTGCGATCTTCCGTTCGGATTTTTGAAGCCGTAGACTGACAAAACCGGCTTGAAATATGTAACTG
>NC_051408.1:7005100-7006005 GCF_015228065.2 Penaeus monodon | reverse complement strand
CAAGCCTTTCGCCTTGCAGCTGTCAGCGGTGTCGGCGGCCCTGCTGGTCCTCGCTGCCTCGCCCTCGCCGGCCTCCGCTCGCTCCCTCGACGCCTCTCCTTCGTCTGCGTCCTCGGGAAACCACAGCCTCAGCAAGCGCTCTCTCTTCGACCCGGCGTGCACCGGCATCTACGACCGCCAGCTGCTGGGGAAGCTGGGGCGCCTGTGCGACGACTGCTACAACGTGTTCCGGGAGCCCAAAGTGGCCACGGGGTGCAGGTCGGGCATGGGGCGCGGTTGAGAGTTCTTAATAATAGCCTTTTGGCAAAGGTTTCCGAGGCCAATTCCGCTGGTTCTCGACGTAGACATTCCAGTCGTGTCTCAAAGTAAGTTTCCCGTCGACTGCCTCAGTAATCTGACAACCCTTCCCTTCCAGGAGTAACTGCTACTACAACCTCATCTTCCTCGACTGCCTGGAGTACCTGATCCCGAGCCACCTTCAGGAGGAGCACATGGAGGCCCTGCAGACCGTCGGCAAGTAAAGCATTTCCCGGAACCGCCCTTCCTCGACGTCGTGTGCGAACGGCCCGGATTCACGAACGGCTTCAAGCAGGTCGCTTTGTTTTGGTTTCGAGCGAGTGAAAGCTCGGACACCCGCTACTTTGACTTGATTTCGTGCTTGCGGCTGACTGCCTTGGCTAGGTCGATTCTGCTCTGTTGCTGGAGGAGGAGATGGCGTTCATGTGTCTAGGTTTTGGGTTGTGTCAATGCCTTTTCGACTCCAATAAACTTTTCAAACTTTTGTAACTTTCTGTTTTTGCGATCTTAATTTACTTTGAAGGGAAATCACATGAAAAAGTTTCTAAAATGGGGAAAAAACGATAAATATTCACAATCTGCGTAAACTCTTCATCTACTAAAACCTA
>NC_051408.1:7004008-7004262 GCF_015228065.2 Penaeus monodon | reverse complement strand
GTTAATAATTATTTTTTTCCAACCTAAAAATTAGGATTACGAGCTTACTACCTTCTGTAGCATTTCTATATAATCACGCAGTACCTTCAAGCGATTACTGTAAACCGCAATTAATATCATCCTTGCAATGAAACAGTGCATCGCAAGATATTTGGAATGCAACCAATGAGAGTGCCCTACACAGTAATTAGCCAAGTTTACTAATGAGAATTATTAGTAAAATAAATTATAAAATCCCCTATAAGGATTTCTCA
>NC_051408.1:7003703-7003770 GCF_015228065.2 Penaeus monodon | reverse complement strand
AAAGGGGAGGTTTAAGGTTAATCAGATCACTGCTTCACGAAAAATGTCAGGTGGGAGAATAACCAAG
>NC_051408.1:7001359-7001705 GCF_015228065.2 Penaeus monodon | reverse complement strand
ATGATTATGTATATGTATAAGTGAACATATGTGGGTAGACAATTTTTTTTTTTATCCAACACCACCAAAATAAATGTGAATAGGTTATCATTACCAAACTGTTTTAACGATTACATCTCTTTATTAAAACTTTAATTGTCAAAAAAATATATCAGTATGAACACTGTCTAAATCGTACCATCAATGGAATTACAATAAAGTTCATGAGGCAAAAGTCCATACAAAGTAAAGCCATGTTGCAGTTGGTTGAACTGAAAATGGTATCGTGAGTTGGTTTTATTCCGGCCATTCAGACAACTCTATAAAAGAGTCTCTGAATTACACTTTCACAATTTAAACAGCTGCC
>NC_051408.1:7000643-7001324 GCF_015228065.2 Penaeus monodon | reverse complement strand
GTGTATCTTCTGAAACTTTTCAAAACTTTCAGCTACACACAATTTCTCATCAACTTTTGGGTAATTTTTTCCCCTCCCTAACTAGAAATGGTAACCAAAGACACATTCATTATAAAACTAGAATCATATGTTGTATCACAAACAAGAACAATAGTGCTGATATAGCAGTGTTCACACACTAATTGGAAAGGTTTTCTTCAAAAATGGTAAGATCAAATTTCAAATGTCAATCAGATGCTTTATCTATTTATTTCCAAACTTGGCCATCTTGTTGTTGAGCGGCGATTTCATGAACTTTGGCGAGGCCATGTACTTCTTGATGGGCTCGAGTTCCTCGAAGCGTTTGTGGAATTCCTGCAACTTTTTGAAGTCTTTCAAACAACCACTATCGAGTACAAGGTGTTCATCTAGAATTTCATACATGATAAAGTCCACATAGGTTATCTGCGGTAAGAAGAACAGTGTTAGAATACATTCAATATGATCTTGTATATCTATATTTTGAGAACTATCTATAATCTGGAAATATTTAATTATTCTTAAGTCATAAAAAAAAATCTGCAGAAAAACAGAACTCACATTGTCCCCAGCAAACCACTTGCGTTCTCCAAGGAAATCTGAGTAGAGCTTAAGTGTGTTTGGCAGAGCCTCTAGGTAAGCATCCTTCTGGGTGTCCTAGTT
>NC_051408.1:6999748-7000609 GCF_015228065.2 Penaeus monodon | reverse complement strand
TTACATATATATATAAATGAGTAACTTCAACTATGACAGAACCAACTTTCAAAACAACCAAAAAAGTATAGTGAATCTAACAACAAAAGTTTTAATTGCTTTACACTGAGAACTCTCTTTTTTATTTAGGGAATATCATATATACTCACTACTATGGGGTATTCAATAAAATTACTACCAATAACTGTCTGCTTCTTGTTTGCCTTTATATCACTACAAATTAAAATCTTATGCCATTAAGCTGTTGTCAAGAGTTCATAATATGGTTTACTTGCTTCTAAGAACAGCAGTTTTGCAATATGCAATTCTTTCTTTACCATCACTAGAGAAAAAATACCTCACATTTAACAGGACAAACCAAATCTTGTATATTACCTGTTACTTTGTACTGCAGTAAAATGAAAATATATTAAAACAAGTAAAAAGAAAAAGACAAGATAAATCCTAAGGAACAATATAATGAAAGTTCCACTTACATATTCCCTATAACAGAGTCGTGTGAAGCCAGTGCGAAAGTCAACGGACTGGTTTTCGAGGATGTCCACACGAACTTTCTCCTCCTCCGTCTTCCCGCACAGATCGTGCTGGCGAGCAATGTGACGGATGATGGCATTGCTCTGGGTGATTTTCAGATCGCCATCCAGGTAGTATGGCAGCTTTGGGAAGGGAAATAAGACATGACAGATGAAAACAAAATCTGTGGCACAACTCAACTTCAAATTCTATTTATAGAGCAACTGGATCTACACTATTAGCCAATATTTCTAAGATTTCATGCCTTAGTAACTCCTAGAAATCATTGTACCAGAATTCTGAATTAGTGAAGTTCTGCTAAGGCTGATGTGATATGATGTGGTGTGT
>NC_051408.1:6998775-6999397 GCF_015228065.2 Penaeus monodon | reverse complement strand
CTAAGTAATCAGCAGCAAAGGGTTAGGAGTGGAGGAAAAAAGTCATCTGTTTTTTCCATAAGAGAAAGGGAAAAAATAAAATAAATAAGGGGGTGGGGGGTTAAGAAAGTAATGTTGATACCTAGATTTTGGCGACTCCAATGAGCTTGTAAATTCAAAATTATGTACAGTGTTTATAAGCTCAAAAATGATTCACAGAATATAAAAATGGAAAGAGGTTAATATCAGAGTATATACATGAAGTTTATCACCTTTAAAATGACCTTGGACAAACATTAAGATACACTATCAGTTACATTATCCACTATCACACAGGTAGAAAAAGTTGACTCAATCTTTCACTGTACACTACAATCACCGAGATAAAATACACTTCTAAATTGACAAAAAAATGAGTGTGATACTTTTCTCTCTCAATGAAAGATGCTGATAATCTTTTTCACTTCCTCATAAAAAAATGTACCTTCTCATAACTTAATGCCAGTCATAAGTCAAGTACGGACCATTATCAAGACTAAAAACAAGGAGAACAATTCGCTTCTTATCACTGTGTCAAGTACACTCGAGATAAAAGACTTTTGTAATTCAGCCTCTGGGCAAATTGTGATAATAGGCTGAAGTC
>NC_051408.1:6998555-6998746 GCF_015228065.2 Penaeus monodon | reverse complement strand
TAATAAAGCATTAAACTAAATTACTGGATGCGAACCACCTCAACAGTTATCAAAAATGCAAAGAAATTTGCAGAATACTTTTTACTCATTAATTTCCGTAACATATTTGCAATTAAATTAAAATTACATACTATTAGACTCAACTAGGCAATTAAGTGATAATTCCAATCTACAGTCAATCTTAAATGAAG
>NC_051408.1:6997575-6997799 GCF_015228065.2 Penaeus monodon | reverse complement strand
AAATTACATAAAATCACACCATTCACACAAGAATTTACAAGGAAGGCATACATTAGGGAAGTCAAGGCCAAGGGTAAACTTGACATCAAACCAGCATGACTTGTCGTAGTCAGGGGCAGGCCCACAGTCGTACACCTTCTCCTCGTATTCTGTGCCGGTGTACTCCAGCAATAAGCGGATAGGCTGGGCAAGCTGTGAGGGATAGGAGGAAAAATTATCATAGT
>NC_051408.1:6997250-6997381 GCF_015228065.2 Penaeus monodon | reverse complement strand
GCCAACAACCTTAGGCACTCTTCAGAATCCAAGAAACATTGTAATCAAAACCAAAATATATATTTTTTTTTAATGGGGAAATACGGGGATTATTTTCATTTCTGACACTACCTTTTGCCTGTGCTGACTAT
>NC_051408.1:6997086-6997195 GCF_015228065.2 Penaeus monodon | reverse complement strand
TATATATTTCCTTTGGCCAACTGTTTATTCAAAAAATGGGGGGTCACACAAACCTAAAAATGCAAACCTAACCTTTCCTACTTTCTATGCATTCTCTAGACTGCTGGAA
>NC_051408.1:6996749-6996854 GCF_015228065.2 Penaeus monodon | reverse complement strand
CGGACTATTTCATGTATTTCTTTATGACAGCGTTAGTAAGACTTCCTAGCTTAGTGCAGTCATTGTGTAAATATATACTAACAATTCCACACATCATGACAAGAG
>NC_051408.1:6995650-6996664 GCF_015228065.2 Penaeus monodon | reverse complement strand
CTGGCTCCTTATTTGACAATAATTTTCAGGGGAATAATACAGACTAAATCTTAGCAATATATGAATAATCAAAATCTATTGGCTCTTCCCCAGCACTGGTAGGGAAGGAAGCTAGGATATTGACGTCTTCTAAACATTTACTGATCTATCCAACTTGCTGAAAATAAACAAGTATTTCTTAGTGTTAAGAATAAGACCACAAAGAGTCCGCCCTTCCTATTCTCAAAAAAGGGCCACAAGCTCCCTATATCCTAATCAAGTTTAGGACTTCTATGGCAATATTTCGCTATTGTCAAAGAACAAACACTGAGGATTGAGCGTCTTTGTCCTTTGAAATTCAAGGGATTTAGCAGAGTCATCCTCCTCCTCCTCCAAGGTTATCCTACCGAGATCCTGCAAGTCCTTTTGTGTCTTTCTCTGGCAGGATATTTGGGCAAAAGATGGGTATTTCTTTGTGAAAATTATTCTAAACTTTGGTTTCTATTCATTTATTTAAATGCCAGTGTAATTTCTGTCATTATTCCTTAAACCGACACTTGGTTTAGGATCAAATCATCATGATATTTTGGCTTGTTTGTTCAAGGTTTGTGAATGACTTTGAAGAACCCCGTTTCTTTGTTGTATTTGCTTAATTTAAAACAGAGACACACATTTACCAGCACGGAATCCCTTACACTATTATCGACTGCAACTTAATAAACATAAACAACTTCATAACAAAGAACCATAGAACGAGTAAATACCAAAAAAACTGAGGCTATTTATTTTTTCTCTGGGCTTCAGTGACGCCAGCGAACCCCCTCAGCCGGTTCACGTGTCAAGCTTATTTTTCAACAAAAAACAACCCAATTACCCAACCATCCTTTAAACCACCCCGTTATCTACCCCTACCCAAACCTTAAATACACCTAAAAGTTATTCAAATCATTCAAAGACCCTTTAAAACCATGGCGTTTTGTTCCCGACTTACCCCACGGATGCTCCAGTATGCTAGCACGGGCGCCATCTTCCTCC
>NC_051408.1:6995387-6995628 GCF_015228065.2 Penaeus monodon | reverse complement strand
CTTGTCACTGAGAAAAGCGGCGCCTGAAGACCCCGAGATTTGCCGAGTGTCACGCCCCTTGGCTGTGATTGGCTGCGAGCTCGTGACGTCATACAACACACCTCCCTAGTTACGTAACCGAAACCCCCTATGCCGAATTAGCTTGACCAAAAGTCCATCGCGGGCATGACCGGCATTCCCAATGGAATATTCTTCTTCTACTAAGGCGATAATGCACTTGAGAACTGCATAAATAGTGTAT
>NC_051408.1:6994537-6995129 GCF_015228065.2 Penaeus monodon | reverse complement strand
CGAAAAGCCCCATGGGGTTGATAAGACATTGTTGGGGCAGAGTACTCACACAGTCTGAAAAGTAATTATTAATTGTCTAATGTACTATATTTGGTCGGACTTTTTATCACCGCATACTTTTTCTAATAGTGTTTTTTTTTCTGGGTTTTCTGTTTTTTTTTCTGCAATCAAAGAGCAAGCAACCGCCTGTAATCGGACGACACGGTACCATTGCTATCAACAGCTCCTCGAATAAAGAGGCGGGTTGTCACAATGACTTGGTATTATCCGTGAGAACATTGCTGATTCACTGCTTCTGCTGATAGCGCTTTTGGTATTTTGTGTGCTGTTACAAATGGAGTGATTTTCCCTCCTTTATGAGAGTGCACCATGTATATATTATATATTGTGCAAAACTACCAGTTATTTTGTATATCATAGAAGAGTTTAGTATTTTTTTCATTTACTAAAGTGTAAATAATACAGGTATTGCCATTTACTTTTTTATATTTTTATGCCTGATATTTAAGAGTAAGGGTGTAATGCAGTACACCACCCCGTCAAGGTAAAATACGGAACATGAGTTGAGGATCACTGGTGCAGAGAAACTGCA
>NC_051408.1:6994122-6994453 GCF_015228065.2 Penaeus monodon | reverse complement strand
CTCGGCTAAGTAGTGAATGTCATGATATACGAACCAATAAGGATGTGAGCCCGACTCATTCGGTGGCGGATAAACTGCAAGGAATGGCATTAAATGATTGCGCGTTGACGAGAAGGGATAAAGGGGGAAAACGAAGAAACTCGCGTTTTAAATGTAAACAGCGAATGAAAACTGATGTTCATATGAATATCATGCCATCCTTTGTTGGCCAGACTGCTATTTAATTTTCCGTGTGCAGCCTCTCTCGCACCATCACCTGCAGTCTCAGAGATTTCGATAGTCCTTTTTTCAAGGACTTCCTGAGCCGTTGCGAACGGTGGTATTTCTAGCC
>NC_051408.1:6993887-6994038 GCF_015228065.2 Penaeus monodon | reverse complement strand
CTGGTGGCTCAAATGGGACTGAGCTTCGGCCGGGCACAAGCAGCCACCCTCTCACGAAAATTGATGACAGTCGGACAAGGTAAAATTTTAAAAACTGTTCAGAACTGGATTGCATGAAGCTATGGTGTGAGCTCTACGCTTCGTGTTCCTG
>NC_051408.1:6993683-6993858 GCF_015228065.2 Penaeus monodon | reverse complement strand
GCATCGATGGGTTTCGCTTCTCGAGCTAAATCTCGTGGACTTCGATGCGCAATTGTCTCCAGGAATGTGTTCAGGTGGTAGGTTGAGCAGGGGCGTCAATTGAGGGTGAGCAGGGGCGTCAAGTGGGGGGAGGGACAGTTGCCCTCCTCAAGGTCAAGCCCCCCCCCCCGTCTAC
>NC_051408.1:6993261-6993646 GCF_015228065.2 Penaeus monodon | reverse complement strand
TACTCCTATAATTGCCCGTAGCTCTTTTCTTTTCGCTAGTCAACCCACCCTTTCCCAAGAAAAATCTGAAGTGACACCCTTGGACTTAAGGTGGCATTTACCGGAACACCTTGGAATCTGATTAGCCACTTCGTTATCTTAAACTGTGACTTATTTCTGTTTCTGACATTTGTGTGTACCACTTTTGCAACGCCTCACTTGGGCCCTGTCCAAACTACAGATTGCACGCGGCGCGTCATGCTTGGCGTTTGGAGACTGTTTTCAGTGCAAGCACAGTACTGCGTGGCGACTTGCCACGCTGCTTGTAAAGTATCACCGCCAGGCGATGTATGTTCGAGAGAGCCGCGTGCCGCCTGGTGACATTCTTACATGTAGGCCTCTATTG